>NC_053026.1:418674941-418974941 GCF_003073215.2 Triticum urartu | reverse complement strand
TCCTTATTCCATAGTCCATCGAATCTTTACCCAAAACTTGAAAACTTCACAACACAAAACTCAACATAAAACTCGAAGCTCCGTTAGTATAAGAAAATAAATCACTACTTTTGGTACTGTTGTGAACTCATTATTTATTTATATTGATGTAATATCTACTGTATTCCAACTTTTCTATGGTTCATACCCTCCGATACTACTCATAGATTAATCAAAATAAGCAAACAACACATAGAAAACAGAATCTGTCAAAAACAGAACAGTCTGTAGTAATCTGTATCATTTGAATACTTCTGTAACTCCAAAAATTCTGTAATAAATTGTTGGACGTGGGGAATTTGTCTATTAATCTTCTGCAAAAAGAATCAACCTAAGATCACTCTCCAGTAAAAAAATGGCAGATAATCTCGTGAGCGCAAGAGTTTCTGTTTTTTATAGCAAGATCGCAAAGACTTCACCCAAGTCTTGCCAAAGGTTCTACTTGGCACAAACACTAATTAAAACATAAAACCACATATAAACAGAGGCTAGATTAATTATTTATTACTAAACAGGAGCAAACGTCAAAGAACAAAAATAAAATTGGGTTGCCTCCCAACAAGCGCTATTGTTTAACGCCCCTAGCTAGGCATGATGATTTCAATGATGCTCGCATAAGATAAGAATTGAAACATAACGGGAGCGTCATGAAGCATATGAGTAGCACATTTAAGCCTAACCCACTTCCTATGCCTAGGGATTTTGTGAGCAAACAACTTATGGGAACAATAATTAACTAGCATAGGAAGGCAAAACAAGCATAACTTTAAAACTTTAAGCACATAGAGAGGAAACTTGATATTATTGCAATTCCTACAAGCATATATTCCTCCATCATAATACTTCTCAGTAGCATCATGAATAAATTCAACAATATAACCATCACATAAAGCATTCTTTTCATGATCTACAAGCATAGAAAATTTACTACTCTCTACATAAGCAAAATTCTTCTCAATCGGAATAGTGGGAGTATCATAAGAAACTCGAATACTATAAATTGTTTCCACATTAAAAGAGTAATGTTCATAAAAATGGTAATCATGACAAGTTTTGTAAATATAATCATCACTACTTTTTATAACATAAGTATCATCACAATAATCATCCTAAGTAGCAACTTTGTTCTCATCATAATCAATTGAAACCTCTTCCAAGATAGTTGAATCATTACTAAATAAAGTCCTGACCTCTCCAAATCCACTTTTATAATTATCACAATAAGATTCAATACCCTCCAAAATAGTGGGATCATTGCTTCTTAAAGTTGACACTCTTCCAAACCTACTTTCATCAATATCATCATAAATAGGAGGCATGCTATCAGCATAATAAATTTGCTCATCAAAACTTGGGAGACTAAAAATATCGTCTTCATTAAACATAGCATCCCCAAGCTTGGGACAAACATTAATTGTAGAAAATAAATTTTCAATAATGTCATTCTCATCAAACATAGAATCCCCAAGGTGGGGCCTTTTCATATCATAAGGATAATCACTCTCATCATTAATAGCATGGATAGCACCAATAGTATAGCAATTATCATCATCACAATGAGTAGTAGGAGCAACATCATTTGAGAGGGATGCCTTTCTACCTTTGCTTCTCCGTCTTATCTTTTTCTTCTTTGCATCATGTGTGGGTTTAATCCTCTTTTTGGAGCTCCTTATTAATGAGATTGGTTGAATAGAAGGCTCCTCCTCGTTACCTGATTCATCATAAGAAATAATAGGAGGATATTGGGAAGTATCTTCCCTTTCATTAGTATTCCCTTCATCTTATATTTGTTTTCTTGTGTTTATGTAATTGGCAATATAAGGATTTTCAATGCAATTCACCGCAAAATACATAAAAACTTCTTCTAGATCAAAATCAAGAACTCTCTCAAGGGAAAATTCTAGAATATCCTTAGTTATACGTTTCATTTCTTAATAACCCAAAAGCAAACTAAGTTCATTATGATGTGCAAGGGAAATCAAGTCATCACAATTTTTGGAAATGATACGATCATGAAACAATTTGCATTGGAGATTTAGATGATCACATTCATTGCAAAGTTCACAAGGATGGCAAAGAAATTTTAAATTTCCAGCACAAGCATCTAGCCTCTCTTGCAACCATTTAGTTTCTAAATACTTATGCCTCTTGCAAAATATATCTTCCCTATTTGGCGTGTACTTGCAAACTCTATGCACTCCACAAAAATTGACATGCTTATAAGAGACATTTTCATCATGACTAGTGCAATCATCATTAGTACTATGGATATTCAAAGAGTTCATACTAACAACATTGCAATCATGATCTTCATTCAAATATTTAGTGCCAAACATTTTTAATGCATTCTTCTTCTAACATTTTGGCACAATTATTGGAATCCTTATTTTCACGAAAGATATTAAAAAGATGCAGCATATGAGGCACCCTAAATTCCATTTTTTGGTAGTTTTCTTTTATAAACCAAACTAGTGATAAAAAAAGAAACCAAAAGACTTGATTGCAAGATCTAAAGATATACCTTCAAGCACCCACCTCCCCGGCAACGACGCCAGAAGAGAGATTGATGTACACAACCTTCTTCTTGTAAACATTGTTGGGCCTCCAAGTGCAGAGGTTTGTAGGACAGTAGCAATTTTCCCTCAAGTGGATGACCTAAGGTTTATCAATCCGTGGGAGGCGTAGCATGAAGATGGTCTCTCTCAAACAACCCTGGAACCAAATAACAAAGAGTCTCTTGTGTCACCAACACACCCAATACAATGGTAAATTGTATAGGTGCACTAGTTCGACGAAGAGATGGTGATACAAGTGCAATATGGATGGTAGATATAGGTTTTTGTAATCTGAAAATATAAAAACAACAAGGTAGCAAGCGATAAAAGTGAGCGAAAACAGTATTGCAATGCTAGGAAACAAGGCATAGGGTTCCTACTTTCACTAGTGCAAGTTCTCTCGACAATAATAACGTAATTGGATCATATAACAATCCCTCAACGTGCAACAAAGAGTCACTCCAAAGTCACTAATAGCGGAGAACAAGCGAAGAGATTATTGTAGGGTACGAAACCACCTCAAAGTTATGCTTTCTGATCGATATATTCAAGAGTCCGTAGTAAAATAACACGAAGCTATTCTTTCCATTCGATCTATCCTAGAGTTCGTACTAGAATAACACCTTAAGACACAAATCAACCAAAACCCTAATGTCGCCTAGATACTCCAATGTCACCTCAAGTATCTGTGGGTATGATTATACGATATGCACCACACAATCTCAGATTCATCTATTCAAACCAAAACAAAGTACTTCAAAGAGTGCTCCAAAGTTTCTACCGGAGAGTCAAGACGAAAACGTGTGCCAACCCCTATGCATAGATTCCCAAGGTCACAGAACCCGCAAGTTGATCACCAAAACATACATGAAGTGAATCAATAGAATACCCCATTGTCACCATGGGTATCCCACGCAAGACATACATCAAGTGTTCTCAAATCCTTAAAGATTCAATCCGATAAGATAACTTCAAAGGGAAACTCAATCCATTATAAGAGAGTAGAGGGGGAGAAACATCATAAGATCCAAATATAATAGCAAAGCTCGCGATACATCAAGATCGTGCAGAATCAAGAACACGAGAGAGAGAGAGAGAGAGAGAGAGAGAGAGAGAGATCAAACACATAGCTACTGGTACATACCCTCAGCCCCGAGGGTGAACTACTCCCTCCTCGTCATGGAGAGCACCGGGATAATGAAGATGGCCACCGGTGAGGGATCCCCCCTACGGTAGGGTGCCGGAACGGGGTCCCGATTGGTTTTTGGTGGCTACAGAGGCTTGCGGCGGCAGAACTCTCGATCTCGGTTATTTTCTGGAGGTTTGGGTAGTTATAGCAATTTTTGGCGTAGGTCTCACATCAGGGGGTCTCCGAGTTGTCCATGAGATAGGGGGACGCGCCCAGGAGGGTAGGGAGCCCCCACCCTCATGGACGGCTCGGGACTCTTCTGGCCCAACTCTTTTTCTCCGGGGGCTTCTTTTGGTCCATAAAAAATAATCAAAAATTGGCAAGTCAATTGGACTCCGTTTGGTATTCCTTTTCTGTAAAACTCAAAAACAAGGAAAAAACAGAATCTGGCACTAGGCTCTAGGTTAATAGGTTAGTCCCAACAATAATATAAAATAGCATATAAATGTATATAAAACATCCAAGATGGATAATATAATAGCATGGAACAATAAAAAATTATAGATATGTTGCAGACGTATCAAGCATCCCCAAGCTTAATTCCTGCTCTTCCTCGAGCATGGAACAATAAAAAATTATAGATACATTGGAGACGTATCAGACACCAAGACCTCCAGAACGGGAGCGGCCTCCCGAGGAGCGGAGATTTCTATGTAGGTACCCAGCCTCACGAGGCTGCAATGACGTGAGCCATGATGACCATGGCCAGGTGAAAGTGCAACTATCCCTGGGTGCTTTTGGTAATTCCTAACAACATATAGCTCATTGAGCTAATGCTATTTCAAGATAAATATTTCAGGAAAGCTCAATGATTGGCATGGCATGGATTAGAAATGTGGACCCCTCAAAATGCTAAGGACAAAGGATTGGCTCAAGCTCAAAAGCTCAAGACTCTACATTTTACTTTTAGTGATCCAAGATCACATTGAGTCCATAGGAAAAGCCAATACTATTAAAAGGGGATGAGGTGTTGCTTAATGGGTTACTTGCTCAAAGTTCTTAGTGATATGCTCCAAAACCCTCAACCACTTTCTCATATCCACATATGTCCCAAACCAAAAGTCAAACTCGGCCCCACCGAAACTTCCTATCCGGCGCCAGCGAGTTCAGTTGACATAGCCACTGCCACAATACCCTAGTCATTTCAGTCTCACCGATAGGGATCTCAGTCTCACCGAGATGGGATTCTAAACTCTCGGTTTCCCTTCGTAACGTTTCGTTCCAACCGAGATGAGCGATCGGTCCCACCGAGTTCGCAATGCGAACTCTCTGTTTCCCCTTCGTAACGTTTCGGTCTCACCGAGAAGAGGAATCGTTCCCACCGAGTTTGCCTGACCAACTCTCTGGTTAGCTTATTACCAAAATCGATCCCACCAAGTTTGTATAATCGGTCTCACCGAGATTACGTTATGCCCAAACCCTAATGAAATCGGTCCCACCGAGTTGACTTGTAGGTCCCACCGAAAATCCTAACGTTCACATTTTGAACTAAGTCGGTCTGACCGAGTTTCATTATTCGGTCCCACCGAGTTTGGTGATTTGTGTGTAATGGTTAGATTTTCTGTGGAGGCTATATATACCCCTCCACCCACACTTCATTCAAGGAGAGAGCCATCAGAATATGCCTACACTTCCATCATACATTTTCTGAGAGAGAACCACCTACTCATGTGTTGAGGTCAAGATATTCCATTCCAACCATATGAATCTTGATCTCTAGCCTTCTCCAAGTTGCTTTCCACTCAAATCATCTTTCCACCAAATCCAAATCTGTGTGAGAGAGTTGAGTGTTGGGGAGACTATCATTTGAAGCACAAGAGCAAGGAGTTCATCATCAACACACCATCTATTACCTTTTGGAGAGTGGTGTCTCCTAGATTGGTTAGGTGTCACTTGGGAGCCTCCATCAAGATTGTGGAGTTGAACCAAGGAGTTTGTACGGGCAAGGAGATCGCCTACTTCTTGAAGATCTACCCTAGTGAGGCAATTCCTTCGTGGGCAATGGCCATGGTGGGATAGACAAGGTTGCTTCTTCGTGGACCCTTCATGGGTGGAGCCCTCCGTGGACTCGTGCAACCGTTACCCTTCGTGGGTTGAAGTCTCCATCAACGTGGATGTACGATAGCACCACCTATCAGAACCACGCCAAAAATCTCCGTGTCTACATTGCGTTTGCTCCCTCCAAACTCCTCCCTTTACCTTCATATGCAATGTTTTACATTCCGCTACTATACTCTTAGAATTGCATGTGTAGGTTGTTTACTTGACTAGTGCCTAGTTGCTAAAATCTGCCAACACTTAAAATTGGTAAAAGGCTAGGTTTTTATTTGGTCAAGTAGTCTAATCACCACCCTATAGACATACTTTCGATCCTACAAGTGGTATCAGAGCTTTGGTCTCCATTTGCCTTAATTTCCATAGCTTTTGGTGATCACAGCCTTGGTTTCACAACCTAGGAGAGTATAGCGTCTAGCGAGGGAAATTAACACCGTAGAGGTCCTTACATTGATGGTACTTATTTTGCTAGTTGGAAGCATAAGATGAAAATGCTTATTCTTGGACATAACCCCGCCGTTTGGGCTATTGTGTGTATTGGCTTGCAAGGTGAATTCTTTGATGGGAGAGAACCAAACTGTGAAGCTACCACAGAAGAGTTGAAGATGTTGCAATACAATGCTCAAGCTTGTGATATTCTCTTCAACGGATTGTGCCCCGAAGAATTCAACAAAATCATCCGTCTTGAGAATGCAAAGGAAATTTGGGATACTTTGATTGATATGCACGAAGGTACCGACTTCGTCAAGGAATCCAAATTGGATGTGCTTCAAAGTCAACTTGACATGTTCAAAATGAAGGATGGTGAAGGTGTCGCTGAAATGTACTCTAGGCTTTCTCTCATCACAAATGAGATTTCCGGTTTAGGAAATGAATAGATGACCGATATATTCATCAGCAAGAAGATCCTAAGAGCATTGGATGGAAAATATGATACCGTGTGCACATTGATCCAAATGATGCCCGATTACAAAGATCTCAAGCCTACGGAAGTCATTGGAAGAATTGTTGCTCGTTAGATGCCACTTAAGGATAAGGAAGAGCTCCACAACAAGTCAAGCGGTGCTTACAAAGCCTCATGTGATGCTCCCACATCATCAAGTGAGAAACAAACCTTCAATGAAGAATTGAGCCTAATGGTGAAGAACTTCAACAAGTTCTACAAGAGTAGAAGTAAGGAGATAAGTTCCAAGTCAAGCTCCTACAATGACAAAAGATCTTCAAGTGGTGAACGAAATTGCTACAATTGTGGAAGACCCGGACACTACTCCAATGAGTGTACGACTCCCTACAAAAGAAGAGAAGATTATCCTAAAAGAAGAAGTAGAAGAGAAGAATCACCACCAAGAGAGAGAGAAGGAGTAGAGATGATCGTTATGAGCGTAGATTCTCTCAGAGAAGCAAGGATTCGGAAAGGAAGGACAAGTCATCAAAGAGCTACACAAAATGAAGACATCAAGCTCACGTTGGTGAATGGGTATCCGGCTCCGACTCTGACAATCACTCTGAAAGGAGTTATCACTCCGACTCTGAATATACTCAATATGAAGGTGTTGCCGGTCTAGCACTTGTGTCAACCAACTCCTACGACATATTTGACTCACCAAATGAAGGAATTGGAAGATACTTCATGGCTAAAGGCCCAAAGGTATCACACCCCGAGTATGTTGATTTCAATAGTGATGAAGATGACTTGCTAGGAGATGATGATTTACTTGTTGACAATTCTACTGATGAAAACTATGATGAACTTGCTATTAATCATGCTAATCAAGATAAAACGAATGCCGATGATAAGAAGGAGAATGAGCGTCTAACTAAAGAACTAAACACTATTAAGTTAGCTCATGAAACTATCGAGATTGAGCGTCTAACTAAAGAACTAAACACTCTTAAGTTAGCTCATGAAACTACCTTGGAAAATCATCGAGAGCTTTTAAAGACTCATGAAAAGTTACGCTTTGAAAAGCTCAACCTTGAGCAAGAGCATGGGTTCTTAAAAGCGATCAATGATGATCTTCGCAAGAAAAGTTCTTCTTACATTGCCAAGAGTTTACTCTTGTCTACTTACATGCCACAAGTTAAATCTAGCAACAAGAGTAAGAAAGATTCCTCTTCTAGTAGTAACAATAATCATGCTAAATCCAATGTTGTTGCTTCTAGTAGTTCTCTTGATTCCACTAATGATTCTCTTAGCCAAGTTACACTTGATCAAGAAAATAGCTTATTGAAAGGAATTATAGAGAAGGGTGTTTACAAGAGCCTTGTCGGAAGTAAGCAATTTGAGGAAATTATACGCAAGGAAGGAAGACACCGGGAGAATCAAGGTGTTGGTTTTGAGCGAAAGTTCAATGCCAATGGAGTTGAGTGGGAAGAATATCAATACCCCAAGACAAAGTTTTTTCCTCAACAAGAGAAGTATGATCCTACTTCTTTCCAAGGAACACAAGCTCAAGATAATCTTCCACCACAAGACCACATGCAAAAAAGGTAAGGACAAGCTTCAAGAGGAGATTGATGCATTTGAAGAAGCTTCTAAGGCCTTGGTCAAGTGGGTCCCCAAGACTTCATCAAGTTCTACTTCATCAAGTACGACTGCAACTCCAAGGATTCCCATCAAGATGGTGTGGATCCCGAAGAAGAAGGACTAGAGAGTTCTTCAGGGTGACTCCGCCAACATACTTCACTCATATCTTTGGCAAGGACATGTGCAAACCACTTCCACGTCTTGCACTAGTTCAAGGAGTCACAAACCCTCTTGTTGGCAAGACAAGGGACAAGGTAACCTAATGCTTTCATGGACATCATCTTATGTGAACATCACTCTATGTCCATGGATATCCTTGTTTGTTCCTTATGGGACTAACCCGTGTAGGTATTGAAAGTGCAACTCACTCCAATGGATTTCTCCAAACGATCTACATCAATATTGAGCATCCACATCTTCGACACCTACATGAAGTCATCATCGACAAAACCCA
Source organism: Triticum urartu (assembly GCF_003073215.2). Taxonomy (NCBI): domain Eukaryota; kingdom Viridiplantae; phylum Streptophyta; class Magnoliopsida; order Poales; family Poaceae; genus Triticum; species Triticum urartu. Next base: position 418,966,122 of record NC_053026.1, on the reverse strand, counting down.
AGGTTAGTTCATCCCTCTTAGGGGGGATACCACATCTAGGGGGAGCTTTACTCTAACCAATTGTGCTAAAGCAACTCTAATGGTGTGAACACAATAATGCATTATGTAAAAGTGGTAACCTCACTTGTGCTTAATCGATGAGTATGACCTACGATCAAATGTTTTCATTTGACTCCTCAGTCAATATACTCATATATAGATGACCTAGTCATCGCCAATTGCTTGATAGCTGCTAGAGTGTTTGTGCATGCTTTGTCACATATTTCATTTGCCATTTTATTATGTGAGCATGGTGGTTGCATATTTTACTCATTCGAGGACATCCATTTGTTGTTTTGTTTGTTTGGATTTTTCTCTTTAGTCAAATGGATGGACAAGAATGCCTAAGAACTCCCTCTAGCTATATATGCTTTACTTGTCTCAAACTCTATTCATGCTACGTCACAAAGTTTGATCAAGTCAGATTCGAACCACTCGGTGTGAGGAGCACTCGGAGTCCCCGATTCTTCATAGACTTAAACTTCCTAAACCTCTTTGTGCTTTTCGGCATGATCGAGTCATCCACTTCGGTAGATCACTAAGTTGATCTAGGCTTTCCATCTCGGTGCAACCGATTTGAAATTTTCGGTCACACTGAGTTGCAGTAACTGCTTGCGATTCTGCATCTCGGTGCCACCGAGTTGTTCCACTCGGTCACACCGACAGGGTCGGGATATATAAACCCACGGGTGAGATTTTGGAAATTTCTTCAAACTCCTCAGCCTGCGCGTGTGTCCTGCTCTGCCTCTTCGGGTCTTCGGATCGTCTTCTCGCCGCCAGCGACCTCCCGTCGTTGGTTTCCATCGCCGTCAATGGAAATCTGCTCCGTCGTTGCCGCCGTACACTATTAGGGAAAACCTTATACACAGAATCTTAGCAGCAGCGCGGTCTAAAAACAGGCGCTACTGCTAATTAGCAGCAATGAGCTTTAGAAAAGAGCGCTGCTAATGACTGAGTAGCAGTAGCGCTCTAGGTGAAAAGAGCGCTACTACTATAATTGCCACGGTGTTGCCTCCAAGCTAGATATAGTAGTAGCATCCTTCCCGTGGACGCGCTACTGCTAAAGAACTTAGTAGCAGCGGTTTTGCTCAAAACTCGCTACTGCTAAGTATGACCGCAACTAATTAAGTTTAGTCCCATACTGCTAAGCGAACAAGGTATTTACCACCTTAAATATGTTGTTTCTCAACCTATCTCGAGCACTTGGTCTTCATTGAACTATATGTGTATGATTTGTGGTTGCAATATGAATCCTCGCCTGTACCTATACAGGTACAGTGAGGATTCATGTTGACTATTTAGATTATACACAAAAAAATCAATGATGACCAATGTATATTTTTGATGTTTTTACTAAACAAAAGAAATGACTGCTTCCATTAGCAGTAGCGGTTTTCTCTAAAACGCGTTGTAGATAAGTTAGCTATAGCGCGTTTTCTGTACGTGCGCTACTGCTAGTTCGAGTTAACCACCCCCCGCATCAAAATTTCGCTAAGTCCTCCTCCCCCCCCCACCGGCCTGTTCCCCTACTCCCTGTCGCCGCCGCCCGAGCCCGAGCGCGCCTGCCCTCACCGCCGCCGCCGCCGCCCGCCCTCAACCTCACTGCTGCCGCTCTCGACCACACTGTCGCCGCCCTCGACCTCACCGCCGCCGCCCTCGACCGAGCCCGCCACCCAGGACCGCCGCCCTCCCGATCCCGCGCCCGCCCTCGCCGCCCCTCCGTCGCCGAGCACCTTCCCGCCACCGTCTCTCCCTCTGTAAGCCCCCCACCCCTCCCCCACCCCCTCTCTCTTTGCTTAGTTAGTAGATGATTTTAGTAGTAGTAGATGTTAATTTAGGGTTCATAGATAATGATTTTTAGAAGTAGTGGATAATAATTACTAGTAGTGATGGTAAACTAGTTGTATAATTAGCAGTAGTACATGTTAATTAGTAGTAGATGTAGTAGTTAGATGTTAATTAGTAGTAGTAGATGTGCTAGTTTCTTTCTATTTATAGTAAGTTTATATTTAGTAAGAACTAGTTGAATTAATAGAACTAGTTTAGTTTTAGTTGAACTAGTTAAGTTTTAGTTGAACTAGTATAGTAAGTAAATTAATAACTAGTTGAACTACTTCATTTTTAGAAAGAACTAGTTTTTTTCTTTTTATATTAAGTTTATATTTAGTAAGAACTAGTTGAATTAATAGAACTAGTTGAATTAATAGAACTAGTTAAATTAATAAAACTAGTTGAATATGCCATATTTGGTGTTATTTTTTAGTTTAAGCAATTAATTCATGTTTTGGTTACACCTCCGAGTGGCCTATGTTTTACCGGAGTGTTGATTAATTTCCGTTCTGGCAAATTTCAGGCGCTCGATATGTCCTTTTTTAGCAAAGGTCATGCCGGATTTTTCCGTGAATTCTAGCATGACTTGTTCTAGAATATGTACAAGTTTAATCTTTGAATTATGAACGTAGGAAATGTCGTACTCAGACGACGACAGTCTCCCGGGGGAGTGCAGCTGGTGCCACGATGATCGAGGTATGTGCGACAGGTTCGTTCAGCTGGATGAAGATCGGCTCTTCAGCATTAAGCTCGAGGAGACCTTCGATGTTGAAACGGTACGCAACAACGACAAGTGTTTTTTCATAATTAAGCATGACTTCAACTATTTCAACGTCTAATTTTCATCTTTTACAATTTGACTAGCTTATCCCATGCCATGCAAGACGCTATGTCTTGGAGAGGATGGGTTTTGAAGACCATGAAAATTTTCAAACAAAGAAAATACACCTAAGGACCCATCATGATATCGATTTTGAAGTAAATCTGTACAATTCTCAGAGCGTAACCCATTTTGGTTGCCAAAATTGGGAAGCACTTTGCAAAATGTATGGTTTTTATGAGGGTATGATTGTCACCATGGATCTTGGTGATCCTGACATTGAGCAAGACAATGTGGACATTTGGGTCCTTGTTGATACGCTTCCAATTCTACCGCAATGTGAGTTTCTCAAACATAGTTATTAACTAATTTATATTGTTTATTTCAAAATAGTTGACAGCTTATTTCCATTGACAGCTTATTTTGAATCTTCAAAGAATGTGCAGAAGATGGTAGAAAAAACCCACTACACTGATGGCTCCGAATTAACTTATAAGAAGAAAAATCATCCGATTGCTTATTGTACTTTTTTTGAGAATTACAATACCTATTATCGAACTCCTCCAAATTATGGTGAATACGTGCCACTAGTGCACGTGTTGAACCACGATAACTTCTATGGAGATACCCTGGTAACATATTTTACTATTATGACATCCGTGCATCTTTTGCATACTTCTAAAACTAGTACATCATTGCTAACTACGAAGTTATTACTATGTTTTTCAACAGAAAATCCCGATGGATTGTGTGCCTCATCTAATGTATTACAATGGTCGCCTTGAAGTTATGAACCTACAGCCAGGTCATCCTACGGATCTCACCTGTGCATATCGAATTTCTGAAACCGGTGAACACATTCTAATCAAAGAGTGGAAAAAATGTTTGGACATTCGTAAGGAGGTTCTTGGAAGCAACATTAAGTGAAAGGCAAGAATTGGAGACAGGATAATCTGCATTCTCCATAATGGAGAGCCAGGGGCTATCTTGGTTTTTGCTATTTTACCTTAGAGAATATAGTAGGTCCTAAGAGAATGTAGTAGGTCTTATGAGGTACAATATGTTTATTATGTGATACAATGTGTTAGAGTTGAAGATGTGAGGAGTACTTGTGATTACGACTAGTGACCAATGATATGATGATGATGATAAGTTGTTAATGATATGATGATGATGATATTTATTATATCATTGGGTGAAAGAACCGCGGATTAGTTTCAAGTGGATGTCCGTCCACTTGAAACTAGTCCACACGGTTCTTTCACCCCGTGATGTAATAACTCATTATGATGTAAAAACAATTTGTAAATTCCTGTTGTATGAAAACTTGTGTAAAGGTGTACGAATACAACATGAAATAAAAAAGAAATAAAATACGAAATAATAGTAGCAGCGTGGGCAGAGAGAAGCGCTACTACTAATTACCAGCAGTGCTCCTCCTGGAACTCGCTACTACTAAGTCGATTTAGCAGTAGCGTGGGTGGAGGTACGCTACTGCTATTCGTTAGTTGTAGCGCCTTATCAGTAGCGCACAACCCCGCGCTACTGATAGGTCTAAAACCCGCGCTGCTGCTAGCCTTTTCCCTAGTAGTGGTAGCGAACCCTCGCCGAACTAGGGTATGGGTTCGACTCTTTGTGCTAATTCCTTAACTCTGATACATAGCACATTGCTTTGCCATGATCTTTACCACGTATGCAAATGTTCTATCCACAGAAAACATCCTTTAGGTTAGATTTGATTTGGAAATTTAGGGTTAGGTCTCCGCCGAACTCATCTCGGACCGACCGACTTGTAGAAATCGGTCTCACCAATTTGGCTTAGGCCATATCACATGCATTTTCGGTCTGACCGAAAATTGCAAATCGGTGCGACCGAGATCAATTCTTTGTGAAACCCTAGCAGTCTCGGAGCCCCCGAACTGTGACTCGGTCCGACCGAGTTCACTAGTTTAGGCTCCAAAAATTGTTTTGGTATCACCGAGTTTATCAAATTGGTAGCTCCGAAATGCTTTCTGTGGAGAACTAAAACTAAGTTTTTAAGTCATCTGTTTTGCCAAAACTCTGCACTTTGTGATGCTCATCGACTCTACCTCATCTATATCTATTCACAGGGTCTACTGTCAGTGAGATTGCCAAGATGTCTGACCAGAGTGACAGTCAGAACAGATCTGAGGAACAAGTGCAATTGAGTGAGGGTTCAGATCCCTCAAGCAGCTAGGATGAGGGCAGTAGAAGCACTCCCAGTAACTTGCCCAAGGCAGCCACTAGAGCAAGGAAGAAGAGCACCTCAGACTCTAAGGATGAAGACTATGTGGTTGTTGAGGATGAGGCCACCTCAAAGAAGAATGTCTTGAAGAAGGAATATGGGTTAGCTGCTACAACAAAGCCAGGCCTGAACAAGAAGGCACCAACAAAAAGGATCCCTCTGTCTAAGGCGAGAGCCTACACTCAAGAAACTGTGGATTCACTCTTAGACCTGAAGAGGCTGGAGAGGGCAAGAAGAGAAAGGAGATGATAAGGAAGACCACTGCCAGAGTCCTCGGGAGATCATCCATGTTTAAGGATCCAGCAAAAGAAGAGGAAGAGGAAGAGGATGCTGCACCAGCACCCAAAGCTCAGAAACTTATGGGAGACGCTATCAAGTTAGGGGCTGCTCCATCAAAGCCCAAGACTGCTCCCAAAGCTTAAGCTCAGAAGTCTAATCCCAAGAGAAACACCAGAAACATTCCTGCAGCAGAGAAGAACAAGGCCCCAGTGCCTCAAGCTGAAGAAGAGGATGAGGAGTCTCTTGTTTTGAGGAAACTGAAACCCAAGATCCCAGACCATAGTGATGCTCATCCAATCGCTAAGCACATGCACATTAGGAAAGATTCAGGACTGAGATTATGGAGAGAGTCTGATCCCTATGCTATTAGGAGGAGGACTGCAGTTGATTACATGTTCCACACTAAGGAACGGCAAGACTTCTATGTGACATTTTTTCTTGACAAGAAGCCCATTGTTTTGTGACATGAGATCGGTAGATTGGGAGTACATCAAGGATAATGAAGATCACTTCCCAGGAGTTTATGACAGTTTCAAAGCATGTGGAGTTGACAAGTTTGTTGGGAAGAAGCTCACAAAATGGAATGATGAGCTGATCATGCAGTTTTACTCCACTGCTCACTTTTATCCAGATGAGAAGATCATATGGATGTCTGAAGGTACTAGGTACCAATCCACTGTTGAAGAATGGGCTAAATTAAACAATGCCCCAAAGGAACATGAAGATGACTTGGATGTGTATGCCAACAAGAAGAAAGACCACAACACTATGGCAAACATGTACAAAGAGATCCCAGATGAAGCCTTGCAGACTCACAAGCTTGGATTAGTACATTACTTGTTGTCTGGTCTGCCTACCATCAACACAATCCTCAGGTACACTTTGCTACCCAAGTCAGGAGATCACAAGATGATCATAGGACATTCTATCAACCTACTACAGCTTTTTGATGTCCCTCAGAAGTTCAAGGTCATGAGTCTAATTTTAGAGACAATCAAGAGGACAGCTGCTGACCGAAAGAGAAGTTGTGGGTATGCTCCACACATTCAGGAGCTCATCAATGCTAAGATGGGCACAATCACATATTTGCTAGACAAGGAGCATCTACCCTTATATCCTGAATTCGAAGACAACACTGTAGTGATTAATGAAAATGAACCATCATCAGCTCAAGCACAAGAGAACAGAGCCAAAGCTAAGGCTGAGAAAGCTGCCAAGATGCGAAGTGTTGAGGAAGCATCTCAAGTTTTCCTGAAGAGCAAGAAAGATCAGTTGGCTTATCTGATCCAATCTACACTGAGGATTGAGAAAGGCTTGACCACCCTGACTCAAAACCAGGAGAGTCTGGAGAGGATCATAGAGACAAAATTTAATGATCTTGATCTGAAGGTAACTGAGATCTAAACAGCAGTTGAGCAGCTCCAGTAGGAAGTAGAAGAGAGGAAAGGGAAGGCAACTACTGATGCTTTTTAGCGAGTTCCTGGAGGACAGGGGTCTGCTGCAGTGCATGTACCTGACTCAAGAGCCACAGCATCAGCACCAGCAGCCAGAGCTTCAGTGCCACCTCCAGTAGCCACTCCACCAACTCGAACTACATCAACAAATGCCTTCGTCCTTGGAGTTCTCTCTACACCACCTCCCGAAGACCAAGCCTGAGAGATGCATAGCACTATGCATTTTCAAAAATTTTGGTAACTTGTTGCTAAAGGGGGAGAAATATGTATAGATCTTAGGCTTCGGAAGAGAGTGTTTTGCCTTTTATCTCTCTTGCTTTTGTTTGGACTTTTTGCGTGCTTGGTTGATACTCTATGTCTGTGTGAGATACTTATTTGATCGTGTGTTTGATCATATGCTACTTTAATGCTTGCTTGGATGATATTATCTCTTATATCTCTTATATGATCATTCACTTTGCTTGGTGATGAGTGCATGCTTTTAATTCTTTGTCATTTTGAGCGCTCCACCAAGATGTATGTGACATGGAAGAGTGACCCATGATCCTAATCGATTGTGCATTTGCATTCAAACACAAATCTTAAATGATGCACAAATTTAGGGGGAGCTCTTGCTTTTCACATACTTCTCAAAGCGACGATGTATTCCAATCTTATTATCATTTGTCGAAGCTTTGATCTATATGTTGTCATCAATTACCAAAAAGGGGGAGATTGAAAGTACAACTATCCCTGGGTGGTTTTGGTAATTCCTAACAACATATAGCTCACTGAGCTAATGCTATTTCAAGATAAATATTTCAGGAAAGCTCAATGATTGGCATGGCATGGATTAGAAATGTGGACCCCTCAAAATGCTAAGGACAAAGGATTGGCTCAAGCTCAAAAGCTCAAGACTCTACATTTTACTTTTGGTGATCCAAGATCACATTGAGTCCATATGAAAAGCCAATACTATTAAAAGGGGATGATGTGTTGCTTAATGGGTTACTTGCTCAAAGTGCTTAGTGATATGCTCCAAAACCCTCAACCACTTTATCATATCCACATATGTCCCAAACCAAAAGTCAAACTCGGCCCCACCAAAACTTTCTATCCGGCGCACCGAGTTCAGTTGACATAGCCACTGCCACAATACCCTAGTCATTTCGGTCTCACCGATAGGGATCTCGGTCACACCGAGATAGGATTGCAAACTCTTTGTTTCCCTTCGTAACATTTCGGTCCAACCGAGATGAGCGATCGGTCCCACCGAGTTCGCAATGCAAACTCTTTGTTTCCCCTTCGTAACATTTCGGTCTCACTGAGATGAGTGAATCGGTCCCATTGAGTTTGCCTGACCAACTCTCTGGTTAGCTTATTACCAAAATCGGTCCCACCGAGTTTGTGTAATCGTTCTCACCGAGATTACGTTATGCCCTAACCCTAGTGAAATCGGTCCCACCGAGTTGACTTGTTGGTCCCACCGAAAATCCTAACGTTCACATTGTGAACTAAGTCGGTCTGACCGAGTTTCGTTGTTCGGTCCCACCGAGTTTGGTTATTTGTGTGTAACAGTTAGATTTTGTGTGGAGGCTATATATACCCCTCCACCCACTCTTCATTCAAGGAGAGAGCCATCAGAATATGCCTACACTTCCATCATACATTTTCTGAGAGAGAACCACCTACTCATGTGTCGAGGTCAAGATATTCCATTCCAACCATATGAATCTTGATTTCTAGCCTTCTCCAAGTTGCTTTCCACTCAAATCATCTTTCCACCAAATCCAAATCTGTGAGAGAGAGAGTTGAGTGTTGGGGAAACTATCATTTGAAGCAAAAGATCAAGGAGTTCATCATCAACACACCATCTATTACCTTTTGGAGAGTGGTGTCTCCTAGATTGGTTAGGTGTCACTTGGGAGCCTCCATCAAGATTGTGGAGTTGAACCAAGGAGTTTGTACGGGCAAGGAGATCGCCTACTTCCTAAAGATCTACCCTAGTGAGGCAAGTCCTTCGTGGGCGATGGCAATGGTGGGATAGACAAGGTTGCTTCTTCGTGGACCCTTCGTGGGTGGAGCCCTCCGTGGACTCGCACAACCATTACCCTTCGTGGGTTGAAGTCTCCATCAATGTGGATGTACGATAGCACCACCTATCGGAACCACGCCAAAAATCTCCGTGTCTACATTGCGTTTGCTCCCTCAAAACTCCTCCCTTTACCTTCATATGCAATGTTTTACATTCCGCTGCTATACTCTTAGACTTGCATGTGTAGGTTGTTTACTTGACTAGTGCCTAGTTGCTAAAATCTGCCAAGACTTAAAATTGGGAAAAGGCTAGGTTTTTATTTGGTCAAGTAGTCTAACCACCCCTCCCCCTCTAGACATACTTTTTGATCCTACACCAGGCGAGCGCCAGCAGGCGCACAGGAGACAGTTTCCCTTCAGGTGCTAAGGGAGCAAGCAAGAGTGTCAGTCCGAGGATTCCCCCAAAGGTTTTCGTTCGGTGCTACAAGACCAAGACCACGGGCTCGGCAGGGCGGATGTCATCACCGAGCCCAGCGCTGCGTCACAACCAGAAGCTTTGCAAGAAAAGACCACCTTTCGTTATGATTATATGTACTATTTGTCCCCTTTCAAATTGGCCGTTGTGGGATCCCTTCCCGCCTAAGTTTCATGGGAAGAGGACCAAGGCCACTATACATATAGGTTAGCCACCACCGTAGAGAGGATGGATCCTTTCTACCCCCACCACTATAGCCCTCGTGAGGCTGTTCATCCTCTGTACTAGTTCATCCTCAGCCCCTCGTGAGGCCAGTCCACCCCAAAGTAGGAGTAGGGTTTTACACCGCAAGGTTGCCCTAACCTGCGTAAATTACAGTGTTCATCTTCCCTGCTCACACAAATTCGGCGAGGCTAGGCTGTAGGGCGACAAGCTTGAGACTTGAGAGGTTGAGATCTTCGCACACGCCCCAGAGTTCGAACCTTCTTGGGTCTGCGGAGCCCTGAATCCAACAAAATATACCTTTCTTGACGTTGCCAGCCTTCTTATCAGCCAAGTACTTGGGGCAGTTTCGCTTCCAGTGACCATTCCCCTTGCAATAGAAGCACCCAGTCTCAGGATTGGGTCCAGCCTTGGGTTCCTTCATGGGAGTGGCAACTGGTATGCCATTCTTCTTGAAGTTTCCTTTCTTTACCTTGCATTTCTTCTTGAAACTGGTGGTCTTGTTGACCATCAACGCTTGATGCTCTTTCTTTATTTCTACCTCCATGGCCTTAAGCATCGTGAAGAGCTCAGGGATCGTCTTCTCCATCCCTTGCATGTTATAGTTCATCACGAAGCCCTTGTAGCTTGGTGGTAGTGACTGAAGAACTCTGTCAATCGCTACTTCATCTGGAAGATTAATTCCAAACTGATTCAAGAAGCTGAAGTACCTAAACATTTTGAGTATGTGCTCACTAACGGAGTTGTTCTCTTCCATCTACAACCAAAAAACTTGTTGGAGGCGTCATACCTCTCGACCCGGGCGTGAGCCTGAAATACCAATTTTAGCTCCTAGAACATCTCATATGCTTCATGGTGCTCAAAACGTCTTTGGAGCCCGGGTTCTAAGCCATAAAGTATGGCACACTAGATTATCGATTAGTCATCAGAACAGGCCTACCAGACGTTCACAACATCCACATACGGTGCGGGAGGGGTGGCGTCTCAAGTGGTGCATCAAGGAGATAAGCCTTTCGTGCAGCAGTGAGGATCATCCTCAAATTACGGACCCCGTCTGCATAGTTGCTTCCATCACCTTTCAACTTAGTTTTTTCTAGGAACGCGTTAAAATTCAGGGGAGCTACAATGCGAGCCATTGGTCTACAACATTAATTTGCAAAGACAATTAGACTATGTTCACAATAAATTGTTTAGTTAATCAAATTACTAGTGAACCACGACTTAAATCAACATCCCTCAAGTTGTCTAAGTGTTACATGATCTAAATCAACTACCCATGTCTGATCATCATGCTAGATGGGGTCTTCATCAATGGTGAACATCTCCATGTTGATCATATCTACTATATGACTCATGTTCGACCTTTTGGTCCTCTGTGTTCTAAGGCCATGTCTATACATGATAGGCTCGTCAAGTTTAACCCAAGTATTCGATATGTGCAAATTAGCTTACATCCGTTGTATGCAAATGAAGAGTCTATCATCACGAGGTGCTATAAAACGACATACTTTCTCAATGGTGCATACTTAGGGAGAACACTTTTATCTTGAAATTATAGTGAAGGGATCATCTTATAATGCTACCGTCGTCCTAAGCAAAATAAGATGCATAAAAACGATAAACATCACATGCAATCAATATATGTGACATGATATGGCCATTATCATCTTTTGCTTTTGATCTCCATCTACAAGAACCAACATGATCTCCATCATCACCGACATGACACCACTCCATCATTATGATCTCCATCATCGTGTCATCATGTGGTTGTCTCCGCCAACTATTGCTTCTACAACTATTGCTAACGTATAGTGATAAAGTAAAACAATTACATGTCGTTTAATAATTGACACACGGGCCATACAATAAATGAAATACAACCCTATGGCTTCTGCCAGTTGTCGTATGCATCAACATGCAAGTCGTGAACCTACTACAAAACATGATCATCTCATACATCAACATATATCACATCATGTTTTGGCCATACCACATCACGACATGCCCTCCAAAAACAAGTTAGACGTCCTCTACTTTGTTCTTGCAATTTTTACGTGGCTGCTAGGGCAAACTATAAGAACTGTTCTTATCTATGCAAAACCACAACGGTGATATAGAAGTTGCCTTTTAACCTTCTACAAGGACTACCATTGTCAAATTAGATTCAACTAAAGTAAGAGAGACACACACCTGCCAGCCACTTTATGCAATAAAAGTTGCATGTCAGTCAGTGGAACCGGTCTCTTGTGCAAGGACAAGTAAGGTTGGTCCGGGCCGCTTCATCCCACGATACCACCAAATCCAAAAATAACAAAGGAGGTAAGCAATCTAACCATCAATGCCCACAACTTCTTTGTGTTCTACTCGTGCATATACATCTACGCATAGACCTAGCTCATGATGCCACTGATGGCGAACGAAGCATGAAAAATCAAAAAACCTCCTACGAACACCCAAGATCTAATCTAGCAGTTTGAATGAAACAAGAGGGGAGTGTGTCTACTTAGCCATGTAGACCAAAAGCGTTAGCATATGTAACGCAGTGGATGTAGTGGTACTCTTCACGATCCAATCGTGATCCAATCTAATCTAGTGCCAAATGGACGACACCTCCGAGATTAGCACAAGTTCGGCTCGATGGTGTCCTCTCCTTGTTAATCTAGCAAGAGAGGGTGAGGAGGTAGATGAGATCGGAACCAGCACGACGGTATGGTGGTGGTGGTGGCAGCAGAATTTTGGCAGGGCTTCGCCAAGCACGTACCAAAGAAATGTGGGGGAGTTGGGAGAGGCAATGGGCAAGGGTGAAGGGGTGGCTGCCCCATGCGCCTACTAGAAAGTGCAACTAATCACCGGTTGGTTTTGGTAAGTCATAACAACATATATCTCATTGAAGTAATGTCCATTTAAGATAAATATTTCAGTGTGTTCATTGATTGGCATGGCATGAACTAGAGATGTGGACCCCTCAAGATGCTAAGAGCAAGGATTGGCAAAAGCTCAAGACTCTACATTTTTGTTTAAGTGATCCAAGATCACATTGAGTTTGTAGGAAAGCCAATACTATTAAAAGGGGATGAGGTGTTGCTTAATGATCTATTTGCTCAAGTGCTTACACCCTGTTTGGATGTACACATTGGGAGCCAGAATTCTGCTTTGACATTAGCCTGGCCCGAATGCTGCTACTTGGGTGGCGTGGGCATTTGGGTAAGGTATTGGGGCACGATATCGTGACCTACTCCCCACCACTACGGAGGCCCGTTCTGAATTCTTTGCCCGGACCCTCTGTATTCGGCGCTTTTATTAGCCCTTCGTTCTACTCCATGAGAAAACAGAGAAGGGAGACCGAGGAGACGGACATGGCGGTGATCCGTCAGCAGCGGCTTGCCCTCCGGCAATCCTCTGGCCACTCTCGGGCAGTGAATCGCCCAACACGCTCCATCTGGCCTGCGTGCATCACTCATTCCTCTCCTTCCCCAAGCATCTCTCTCTCCAGATCCCTTTCTCCCGCTGCAGCCATGGCGCGGTGTGTGGGCCCGTCACGACCGCAGGTTTCCGCCTGGCAGCATGGTCGTTGTGATGCTGGTGCTCAAGGGATATGCCGTGACGAGACATAGGACAGTTGGGGTAGAGAGAATCGCGGGGAAGAGGAGATCTCGGGGGAAGCATGGTGAAGGTGGGAGCAGGGGCACGGGGAAGAGGAGTTCTCAGGGCCTCTTCGTGTTGCATCTTCTGCTCCGTCTCAGCTTCGCTGCAGCACTTTATCCCTCGGAGTGAGGGTGAACAATTGAGCTGAGAGATGAAGAGATGCACAATTCAATACTTTTTTACATCCAAACATAAATTGGAATTGGTTGCTCGTTTGATTCAAACTACCAATGTTTTATACAACCAAACATCAATATTAGCATTGAAACTCAATACCAATTTCATGCGATATTTGGCATTGGAACCAATGCAATGCCTAGCCCTCCAATGTCTACATCCAAACGAAGCGTTAGTGATATTGTACCAAAACCCTCAGCCACTTTCTCTATCCAAATATGTCCAAACCCTAATTCCCAATTAGGCCCCACCAAAACTTCTCATCCAGAGCCACCAAGTTCATTTGGACTTAGCCACAGCCAAAACTCTAACAATTTGGTCACACCGATACGGATCTCGGTCCCATCGAGATGGCCTTGCGAGCTCTCTGTCACTTGTTGCAATCATTTCGGTCTCACCAAGAACTTGCAATCTGTCCCACCTAGATGGCTTGCTGATTCTCTGTTGCCTTATTGATTCACTTTGGACCCACCGAGATGATGCAATCGGCGCCACCGAGATGAGGTTTTCCCTAAGCCCTAGCACATCTGTTCCACCGAGTTGTTTTGGTCGGTCCCACCGAGATTCCTAACATTCATATTTTTACACAGATCGGTGCCACCGAGATGGGTCAAAAGTGTGTAATGGTTGGATTTTGTGTGGAGGCTATATATACCCCTCCACCCCTTCTTCCTCACAGAGGAGAGCCGTCAGAACGTGCCTACACTTCCACCATTCATTTTCTGATAGAGCACCACCTATTCATGTGTTGAGATCAAGAGTTTCCATTCCTACCATTTGAACCTTGATTTCTAGCCTTCCCCAAGTTGCTTTCCACTCAAATGAATCCATCTTCCACCATAGCCAAATTTGTGAGAGAGAGCTGAGTGTTGGGGAGACTATCATTTGAAGCACAAGAGCAAGGAGTTCATCATCAACACATTGTCTATTACCTTTTGGAGAGTGGTGTCTCCTAGATTAGTTAGGTGTCGCTTGGGAGCCTCCAAAATGATGTGGAGTTGAACCAAGAAGTTTGCAAGGGCAAGGAGATCGCCTACTTCGTGAAGATCTACCCGAGTGAGGCAATTCCTTTGTGGGCGATGGCCATGGTGGAATAGACAAGGGTGCTTCTTCGTGGACCCTTCGTGGGTGGATCCCTCCGTGGACTCGCGCAGCCGTCACCTTACGTGGTTTGAAGTCTCCATCAACGTGGAAGTCCGATAGTTCCACCTATCGGAACCACGCCAAAAATCTCCGTGTCTCCATTGTGTTTGCCTTCTCCAAACCCTTCCCTTTACCTTCATATGCAATGTTTTACTTTTCGCTGCTATGCTCTTAGAATTGCATGTGTAGGTTGATTGCTTGACTTGTCATAATTGCTAAAATATGCCCACAACTAAAACTGGGAAAAGGATAGTTTTTTATTTAGTCAAGTAGTCTAATCACCCCCCTCCCTCTAGATATACTTGTTGACATATGAACACGTCACGTGTACCCTCGACGCCGGGGGTGATGCACCGCAGCTCACGTCGAAGGAGACCCGACCGACAGCGCGATACGCAAGACAGTCAGCGGGCGCTTTTGAAGACCCGAAACCCCACACGCCCGGGAGGGACCCCATCAGGGAGTGCGGCGGCTATGGGCTGCCCTAGTTCGATTCGCTCGCCCCTAGAGCCTCGTGGATTGCTGCCCTCCAACGCGAAGAACGAACGAATAACGAGAAAGAAAGATACAAGGGTAAGAGATAAAGATAGATGAACACAAAAGTGTAATAGATTGATTGGTTCGATTGGTGTTGTTCAATCGTCCATCACCCCCAACATATATAAGAGGCGGCTGGACTTCCCGTACAAGCAAAGGATTCATCTAGGCTTTTCTTACAAAAAATTACATCAATTCACGTCCTAGAGTCCTAATTCTATTCCAACTCGGATTCAGTCTGAATCTGGCCCAACTTCTGTCTTCCTCCTTGCGCGGGCCGCCGAGCTTGCATATGACCTCCGATCAAGGCGGCCCAAATACGAAACTTGTGCGCCTCGACAAGACGAACAATTCTTATGTTGAACACTTTTCCAAATAAGACCATCTTGAATATTCTACGAAGCCATCTTTAATATGCAGTCGGACTCGGTCATGTAACGGACTGGATTGTCCGAGTCTCGTAGTGAACTTACAGGCCGTATACTATCTCAGATGATAATGACTCCAAAAACAAAGTTCACCATTTTGACGATGCGCGCAATTTCCGTGTTGATCACTTTTCCATCTGAGGTCGTCTGGATTACCTTTCGGGCACATCTTCAGTTTCACTCGGATTCGAGCTCATCCACTCGGATATTAGAGTTTTTCGTCCGACTGGACCTTTTCACTCGGATGTTAGAGTCTTTCACTCGGAAGACAATCTTTCACTCGGATGACTATAATTTCACTTGGAAGACAATCTTTCACTCGGATGACTATATTTCACTCGGAAGGCAATATCTTACTCGAACGTCAAGTTTTCATTCCGACGGTAATCTTTTCACTCAGAATAACTTCACTCGGATGATAATTTCACTCGGATTACTATATTTTCACTCGGAAGCCAATCTTTTACTCGACCGATAAGTTTTCACTCGACCTTTTACTCGATCGGTAGGTTTTCACTCGGATTTCCCGACTGAAAACACAGCCTGATCTTAATTTGCCTCTCCAGGTTGCATATGATCTCGGATTGAAGCAAACTTTATATGAAAAACGATCGGCTCAACGAGAAAAAACTTTTTCGTGTTGAAGGTTTTTCAATTCAAGGCCGCCTTGATGGCTGAATTACTCGCGCAACCTATCAGACAAGTGTCTGGCACCTCGCGCCATATTTCCGTTGAGGTTCGGTCTGCAGTGTATTGCCTCTAACTTTTGCATATGAACTCGGATTGAGATGATTTATATATCAAAATAGATTGGCTCGACGAGACGACGACAATTCCTTAAGAGTTCTCCTTCATCCGAGGTCATCTTGAAGACGTGATTGGCCAAAAACCACTCGAAACATTGAATTATGACACTCGGAGTATAGTTTCGGTCCGTAAGATAAGGTCGAATGAATATAACCGAAACATCAAAGTTGTTCCAGTCGGCGACGTGAATATTTTCATGCTGAAAACCCATTCACTCGAGACCATATTCATTGCAATCTATATCTTGCCAAAATCAGGTGTCAACACATGCCCCCCTATTTTCTGGCAGAGCTTGCGTGCCAGAAAATACCTTAGGATAATGTTTAAGCACGATGTCAACACTCCATCGGCTGTGCATGTTGAGTATGATAATTTTAATCATCCATATGCTCATGTTTGTTGCTTCTTCGGTAGAGCCTCTTGGATAATAGTTGTCTGAAAACAACAATTGGATGTCACAAAGGCTTCCACGTAAGTTTCTTATGTCAATCCGGACCTTGCATTTGTACAGGCATTCCCTGGGAATATTAGAACCCTTCAACGAAGACGGTTGCCGAACGATTATGACCATGCACTTCAAAGGAATACCGTCAACTGTTCGGCGACTCAACTCGTTATCAAAGTACACCATCAAGCCTCCGCCGAACAATGTCTGTCTCCTGACTTGGATCCTGCAAATAAATAACATTTGGAGTCGGGGCTCTTTTATGCACTAGACCCTTGATTGGTGGTCGACTCAATAACTAAGTCGGCCTCGCCAGTATTGGCAAACACTGAGCATCGGCTATAGGAGTAGGAAATCAACCATGGTGAACACCGTTAGCCGGATGCCGGGTTTGTCAACACAATGAATTCTGAGGGCGATATGCAAATATCGGCCATGCGTTCTTATCTCAAAAGTGCTTGGGAGTCCGTCCACCAAAGTGTGAATAGCCGAAATAAGTCAGATGTTTCGGCTGAGGATAAATTCCATAGCGTTGATTTTGATGGTACGATTGAAGAATATGGATGAGATGCCTCCTGGAGTCTCCTATATGAAAATTGTCGTCCTCGCCTACGGGCTTTACACTTGTACTCCCTTATTTCTGCTGGCTTCACAACAGGAGATGTGATGCCGCTCTTGACTCGAGGATTTCCCTTAGGAACTCAGGCCATGTTCCTCTTCTCCAGCTCTTTGGCCCTAAGACGTTTTAGCTTGTTCTGTTGCGAATATGGTAAGTCGAGTGGGCGTCCCGGCTGGGACTTTGGTTTATGCACTAGCAAATTCTTCCTGACTTTGGGAATCTCTGGCTTGGCCTGTCCAAACTTGACTATTGTATCCTTGAAATTTACTTGCTTCACTTTCTTGTCCTTAGCAGTCAACATAGGCTCGGCTGGCTTTTTGTCATTTGGAGTCGGATCTGAAGTAGCACTCTTGCGGCCATCCTTTTCTTTCTTCACTTTTTTAACACTTGTTGCAATAGAAGGTCGGACATCATTTCTATTTTGACTGATCCTCTTGGGAACCCATGTCATGTTCTTCTTTCTCAACTCATGTGCACTAAGTCTTTGTAATTCCTTCTCTTGCCAATGTGCTAAGCCGAGTGGGCACCTCAGCTGTGATTTTGTTTCAACCAATGCCAACTCTTTTTAGCCTTGTGCACTCTCAACTTCTTCCCTTCAGATTTGGCACTTGATTGACTTGCCTCATTGCCTTTTGTAGCCAATGTCAATACTTTAACTGGCTCTTTGTTATTTGAGAACAAATCTGAAGTAGCACACTTATGACCATCTTTCTTGACCTGGTACACTTGCATGACCACCTCTTTCTTGTTCCTTGAGCTCTGGACCGATTCCTTATGATTGAAACGGTCTTTGACGTGTGATTTTTCATCAAATGTTGATCTTTTTGGAGCTGCATAATGTTGGCGAGATGATCTAAAATAAGATGGATAATTTTCCCTTGTATCATACCTACCCCATGATGGATATGGATTTACATGAGCATAGGGAGGCATCCACGACATTGGCATTGGCGGCCCAAAAGCAGGATATGAAGTCTTCTCGCTCAACGTCTTCCTTTGCCAATCCAAGTCTTCAGATTTATGCCTTGGGGGTGACTTCGATGCTTTTGCTTCACTCGGCCGATAAGCACTCTTTGCCTCACTTATCTTTTGGTACCTTTCTAATAACTGCGCAAAAGTGACTTTCGGTTTTTTGCTTTTGTGCTTACCATGGCATTTGCTTTCTTTGGTTGTGCGTGCACCGGTCTTTGAATTCTCTTGTTTCCCCCCAGTGCTAGATGTTATCATTGTAGCTTTGATGGAATTTATGTCTTCAAGATTGTTCTTGATGCACTTTTTAACAATATCCTTGCTCGAAGACTTGACCCCATCATCATTGACGTGTACATGTCCACTTTTAGATAAATCGGCTGAAGATAACCGAGTCAACATTTGATGGCCGTCAAAATGATCCGACTGTCCAAATGATCATGCCTCAACAAACTCCAATCGTCCTATCTTGTCTGATTGCTTGACTTGATGGATCATGTTGCAATCTTTGACATTTTGCTTGAACAAACATTGCGTTGGCTCTTGTCTTGATGGCTCGACATCGTGATCAATTATAATAATAAGATTAGTCAGCAATGTACCGATGATGTGATCCACTATGACTGCACTGGACGTACACTCCTGGTCCATTAACTGATATTGTGATACCGGCTTCGATACAAAACAACCGAGCGGTGTCAGTTTAACATCATCCGACTCGTCTATGCATTGATTTTCGTCCTCCTTTCCCGATGCTCTTGAATCGGCTATCCTGGAGAACTTTGAACCTGGCTTTATATTCCTGCAACCAAAATAATTACAGAATATACGTCTCATCTGAGACCAAATGTTAGCCAGGCATGAAACAAACAAAGTTGCCCATATGAATATAAAGTTCAGTCGGCATGATGGGAACAACTTTGGTTGCGATAAGTTGTCACTATTAGCCTCTATGAATGGTGCCATGTGTTGACTGGCATGATTAGTGACAAGATCATTTCTAACAAACAGATTACTCATCTCGATTGGTCTTTCAAAATTAATTAGAATCTTAGTAATGGGTGCATCAACAACATGATTTTGACCGAATCGAAAATTGAATAAACTGTCTGCTAGGTGTACCTTTGTGAAGACTTTGGGAGTAGAAGATGGTCGCACCACTGGAACAATATCTTGCTCCACTTCTGAATAATTCTCCAACACATCTTCCTCTTCTTCTGGATCTTGTGCCTCATCACTCGGATTGCCTGAGTAGATTTCATTCGGATTGCCCGAGTATATTTCAGTCGGATTGCCCGAGTGGATTTCACTCGGACGCTCTTTGTCAGTTGAACTTTGCTTGGTTGCACGCTCTAGTTCTTGATCTTCATCACTATCCAAACTTTTGTTTGGACATATAACTTTTCTCTTGATGCTCATCAATTTCTTTGGCACGGAACTCATAGGGCAGCATGTAAGCTCCCTCATATCTAGAAAAATTGAGCACGGACAATTTGTTGCGTTTATCGTTCCTTTGCTCGGTGAAGCTTGCATCTTTTGTTTTGGTACATGTGGCAATAATTGGCTTGATGCACTCGACTATAGCCGGTGATGCATTCATTTGGAACGATGCACTCGGCTGGATGATGTACTCGGCTGGCATGATGTACTCGGCTGGCACGATGCACTCGGCTGGCTCGATGCAACACGCTCGGCCTTAAATGTCTCGGTGCTCAATCGGGTTTCAATTGAATCCACCATTGTCTTGTGACTAAAGGAACCGTTCAACTCAGCTATACATGACTTAGTCATATTTGACTCGGTTTCAAATAAATCAACCGTATTAGCCGAGTGAACCCTTTCTTGCTGATTTGCTTGCAAAACTTATTTTTTATCTTGCCCCAAAATTGCAAAGGAGCCAACATGGTTGCTACATGGAGGAAGGCACTTGACGTATTCTTGCAAATATTCCACTCCACGTTTCTTCTTGAGTGCTTCATAAGCATGTCGATATTCTGCTGGTAATTCCTCAAGAGTTGGCGTAGTAAATTCGTTGACGCTATTCCCTGTGAACTTTGGCTTGATCTTGTCCACTTGGGCCACATATTTTTCTTTAAACTCAGGCCTGCTTGGATCAGCTTGCCCCCCAGTACTTTTAGGATCTTTCAGCAATGAATTGATGTTGCCGAAATTTTGCGATTGTATAGGGGGTGTATAACATGCTGCAGTGATAGGTGAAAACATGTGCACTGCTATTGAATATTTTTTCTCGCCAATTTGATGAATTGGCAACACTTCATCTTCTTTCAAAACCCTACCTCTTATTGCCTCATAATCAGGAACCAATCCCTTATCGTGTTGCTCAAGGCAAATAGCACTAATCTTCTTATTTTGGGCTAAACTTTTTAATGCAACCAGAGTCACCTCATCTCCTGCAATATTAGGCGCATATGCTCCTACAGAATCTCCATTAACTCGGCCATAACCGCGACGGTGAGCCGAGTCATGAATATTTTTAGTTTCATATGCCACTGAACAATTAATCTCATGAGGTGTAGTATATGATGATTGAGGATAACCAGCCAAATAGCTAATGAAAGCATGGCCGATTCCCCCATCCATCAGCATGTTTGGGGATGAACCCGCATATTGCGAGTCGGCTGCTGATGGATAAAACTGTGAAACTCCCTCCTGTACATGAGGTGTCATATATTGATCACTCGAACAAATTGTGTTGTTCATCGGCATATTGAAAGATGTTGCCGATGCACGAAAGTTCAGATTCATAAGTTGCATGTCGCGATTCTGTAATTTCCAGGTTTCTCCAGCAGAATAACTAGTCGGTCTTTGCTCGTTAGGGCTAGCCGACATGACATGTCCATTGAAAGATCTAGCAACATCAACATAATGGCTATTTGCATCTACGTAAGGAGATTGATGATAGATGTTACCGTTGTAGATTGCAGCCGCTTGATGACGCTCTCCTCGTAGCAAAAACAGGCTGGAGACTGTTCAAAGCTTCGTCCGCAGCGGAGTCACCAAAAAGTGTGTTGACACACGAAAACGTCACGTGTACCCTCGACGCCGGGGGTGATGCACCGCAGCTCACGTCGAAGGAGACCCGACTGACAGCGCGATACGCAAGACAGTCGGCGGGCGCTTTTGAAGACCCGAAACCCCACACGCCCGGGAGGGACCCCGTCAGGGAGTGAGGCGGCTATGGGCTGCCCTAGGTCTATTCACTCACCCCTAGAGCCTCGTGGATCACTGCCCTCCAACGCGAAGAACGAACGAATAACGAGAAAGGAAGATACAAGGGTAAGAGATAAAGATAGATGAACACAAAAGTGTAATAGATTGATTGCTTCGATTGGTGTTGTTCAATCGGCCATCACCCCCAACATATATAAGAGGCGGCTGGACTTCCCGTACAAGCAAAGGATTCATCTAGGCTTTCCTTACAAAAAATTACATCAATTCACGTCCTAGAGTCCTAATTCTATTCCAACTCGGATTCAGTCTGAATCTGGCCCAACTTCTGTCTTCCTCCTTACGCGGGCCGCCGAGCTTGCATATGACCTCCGATCAAGATGGCCCAAATATGAAACTTGTGCGCCTCGATGAGACAAACAATTCTTATGTTGAACACTTTTCCAAATAAGACCATCTTGAATATTCTACGAAGCCATCTTTAATATGCAGTCGGACTCGGTCATGTAACAGACTGGATTGTCCGAGTCTCGTAGTGAACTTATAGGCCGTATACTATCTCAGATCATAATGACTCCAAAACCAAAGTTCACCGTTTTGACGATGCGCACAACTTCCGTGTTGATCACTTTTCCATCCGAGGTCGTCTGGATTACCTTTCGGGCACATCTTCAGTTTCACTCGGATCCGAGCTCATCCACTCGGATATTAGAGTTTTTCGTCCGACTGGACCTTTTCACTCGGATGTTAGAGTCTTTCACTCGGAAGACAATCTTTCACTCGGATGACTATAATTTCACTCGAAAAACAATCTTTCACTCGGATGACTATATTTCACTCGGAAGGCAATATCTTATTCGAACGTCAAGTTTTCATTCCGACGGTAATCTTTTCACTCAGAATAACTTCACTCGGATGATAATTTCACTCGGATTACTATATTTTCACTCGGAAGCCAATCTTTTACTCGATCGATAAGTTTTCACTCGACCTTTTACTTGATCGGTAGGTTTTCACTCGGATGGTAAACTTTTCACTCGGATTTCCCGACTGAAAACACAGCCTGATCTTAATTTGCCTCTCCAGGTTGCATACGATCTCGGATTGAAACAAACTTTATATGAAAAATGATTGGCTCGACGCGAAAAAACTTTTTCGTGTTGAAGGTTTTCCGATTCAAGGCCGCCTTGATGGCTGAATTACTCGCGCAACCTATCAGACAAGTGTCTGGCACCTCGCGCCATATTTCCGTTGAGGTTCGGTCTGCAGTGTATTGCCTCTAACTTTTGCATATGAACTCGGATTGAGATGATTTATATATCAAAATCGATTGGCTCAACGAGACGAAGACAATTACTTAAGAGTGCTCCTTCATCCGAGGTCATCTTGAAAACGTGATTGGCCAAAAACCACTCGAAACATTGAATTATGACACTCGGAGTATAGTTCCGGTCTGTAAGATAAGGTCGAATGAATATAACCGAAACATCAAAGTTGTTCCACTCGGTGACGTGAATATTTTCATGCTGAAAACCCGTTCACTCGAGACCATATTCATTGCAATCTATATCTTGCCAAAATCAGGTGTCAACAATACTTCCGATCCTACAAGTGGTATCAACGCTTTGGTCTCCATAAGCCTTGATTTCCATGCTTTGTTGATCATAGCCTTGGTTTCACAACCTAGGAGAGTATGGCGTCTAGTGAGGGTAACTATCACCATAGAGGTCCTTATTTTGATGATACAAATTTTGCTAGTTGGAAGCATAAGATGATGGGAAAATCTTGTTTTTGCCACTCTAGATTTTGCGAATTTTCCTTATGCCACTCTAGATTTTGACATTTCACTTTCGCCACTCTTAGTTTTTGACAATTATCACAACTGCCATTCCCATGGAAAAAACAAAAAATTTAGAGTGGTAATTGTGATACATTTCAAAACCTAAGAGTGGCAAAAATGAAATAAAATTATTTTGCTTTCGCCACAGAATGGCAATTGTGATAATTGTCAAAATCTAGGAGTGGCAATAGTGAAATGTCAAAGTCTAGAATGGCATAAGGAAAATTGGCAAAATCTAGAGTGGCAAAAACAATCCCTAAGATGTAAATGCATATTCTTGGTCATAACCTCGTTGTTTGGGTTGTTGTTTGTATTGGCTTGCAAGGTGAATTCTTTGAGGATGGTAGAGAACCGGATCGTGAAGCAGCCGCAAAAGAATTGAAGGTGTTGTAATACAATGCTCAATCTTGTGATATTCTCTTCAATGGATTGTGCCCCGAAGAATTCAACAAAATCAGTGGCCTTGAGAATGCTAAGGAAATTTGGGATACTTTGGTTGATATGCACGAAGGTACCGAGTCCATCAAGGAATCCAAGTTAGATGTGCTTCAAAGTCAACTTGACAAGTTCAAGATGAAGGATGGTGAAGGAGTCGCCGAAATGTACTATAGGATTGCTCTCATCACAGATGAGATTGCGGGCTTAGGAAGTGAAGAGATGACCGGCAAATTCATCATCAAGAAGATCCTTAGATCTTTGGATGGAAAATATGATACTGTGTGCACATTTATCCAAATGATGCAAAATTACAAATATCTCAAGCCCACAGAAGTCATTGGTAGAATTGTTCCTCATGAGATGTCACTCGCGTCATTTTTTCACTTAGTATCGGTTTGCAAACTTTTCACTTGGCCGGCAAGCCTTCACGCTGGCAAGCTTTTCACGTCGACAAGCTTTCCACACCGGCAAGTGATGACCCACAAGTATATGGAATCAATTGTAGCCTTTTCGATAAGTAAGAGTGTCGAACCCAACGAGGAGCAGAAGGAAATGACAAGTGGTTTTTAGTAAGGTAATGTATGCAAGTGCTAAAATTGTAAGTAACTAAGTAGTTTGATAGCAAGATAATTTGTAACGAGCAAGTAACTATAATAGTAACAAAAGTGCAGCAAGGTAGCCCGATCCTTTTGAGGCAAAGGACAGGCCAAACAGTCTCTTATAATAAGCAAAGCGTTCTTGAAGGTACACGGGAATTTCATCAAGTCACTTTCATCATGTTGGTTTGATTCGTGTTCGCTACTTTGATAATTTGATATGTGGGTGGACCGGTGCTTAGGTGTTGTTCTTACTTGAACAAACCTCCTACTTATGATTAACTTTCTCGCAAGCATCCGCAACTACGAGAAAAATATTAAGAATAACTTCTAACCATAGCATTAAACTTTTGGATCCAATCGGTCCCTTACGGAATAGCGCATAAACTAGGGTTTAAGCTTCTGTCACTCTCGCAACCCATCATTTAATTACTACTCCACAATGCATTCCCTTAGGCCCAAATATGGCGAAGTGTCATGTAGTCGACGTTCACATGTGTAACACCCCGGATGTAATTTACCTTATATGTATCCCAACTCTTGCCATTTCGGCACTAAGTTATTTTATTTCCTCATTGTTGGGTTTTTGTCTCTGTGTGTTTTTGTCTTTGTCATGCTTCTCATATCATGTCATCATGTGCATTGCATTTTCATACGTGTTCGTCTCATGCATCCGAGCATTTTCCTCGTTGTCCGTTTTGCATTCCGGCGCTCCGATGTCCTCCGGTGTCCTTTTCTACCTCTTTTTGTGTGCGGGTATTAAACGTTTTCGGATTGGACCGAGACTTGTCATGCGGCCTTGGTTTACTACCGATAGACCTCCTGTCAAGTTTCGTGGCATTTGGACTTCGTTTGATACTCCAACGGTTAACCGAGGGACCGAAAAGGCCTCGTGTGTGTTGCAGCCCAACACCCCTCCAAAGTGGTCCAAAACCCACCTAAACCTCTTCCATCACCTAGGCCATTCGATCATGATCGTGTGGCCGCAAACCGCACCTCATTTGGAGCTTCCTAGCTCCTCCTACCTCTATATATAGCCCCTCCTCTGAAATCCAGGGTCTCCTCTCCCCCCAAACCCTAAATTTTCCATCGCGCCGCGCCGGACGTGTCCGAATCCGGCCGGACAAGCCGCCATGCCGCCGCGCCCAGCCAATAGCCGCGCGCCACATGTCCCGAGCCGGCCCCCACTTCGTCGCCGACCCCGCGGGCCCGCGAGGCCCAGCGCCGGCCCTCCCGGCCCGGCTCCTCCCGCCACCCGACGCCGCCCGGTCCTCGGATCCCCGCCGCCATCGCCCTCGGCGCCGGCGCGCTTCGCCGCTCCCTCCGCCGCAGGCCACCGCGCCGGCCGCCACGTCCCTCGCCGGCATCGACGACCGCGACCGCCGCCTCCTCACCGGACGGCGCCGCCCCGCTCCGGCTTCCCCGAGCTCCGCCGCCCTCGCCGCCGTACGCCCTCGCCGCCCTCGCCGCCCGGCGCCCCGGCGAGCCCCTCCTCTCCTCGGCAAGTCCGACCACCGCCGCGGCCATTTCCGGCGAACCTCGTCACGCGAAGCTACAGTGCCTGATCTGGATCTGAGATCCGCGCGGTTGACTTTTCCCTCCTAACCCTAACTTTTGTGCATACTTTGACATGCCATAACTTCCTCATTGTAGCTCCGATTCGTGCGTATAGCGTATCAAAATGTCCATCTCGACGAGTACATCATTTCATCTCATTGCATCATTTTCATTTGAGCTCATATTGATGCCCGAAATGTTGTTGGAAGAGGGCTATGTGAGGATAGTTTCAGATCTGTTTCAGCAAATGCCCTTTTGTCATTTTTGCCATGATTAATGTGTGCATGCTATGATCCTGAGCTCTACATGTGTTTTGATGTATGCCATGTATTTTTGTGATCTTTGTGGTGACTAGCACAAGCATGCAAAGTAGCTTACTCAATGATGCTGATTTCAGGGACTTAGTGAAAACTAAGTCCTTGTCCTGTTATTGTTTTTATGCCATATGTTCATGTTGTTTCCTAGTGATCTGTGCCTCTTTTGAGGATGATCAGTAAGGATGTTTTGTAGATATTGTTCTGCTCTATCCATCCATGTCTTTGTTTGCATTTATGGAGCACCCTAGCTTGAGTCAATCGAGCTCTACTTTTGCTATAAAATGTTCCTGGCAGGTTGTTAACATGTTTTGCAATGTTGCCAAGCTTGTTGTTGATCCATGCATGCTATGATGTTGTTCTTGCCATGTCTAGCTTCTATGCCATGTCTACTTGCTGGGTGTATGCTTAGGTTATCATTCCATGCCTCGTAGTGAGTGCATCGAGCTCGTAAACATGTCTACTTGTTAACTGTTTTGCCATGCTCCAGTTTTTCACTAAGTCTGAATCTGTTTATGTTTTTGCTATGTTCGCATGCTTGCAATTGTATTTTCTCATCCCTTTTGGCCCATGGTCACTAAGGGACTTTTGTTATATGCTTTGAGTAGCTTCATGCTATGCCTTTATTTGCCATGATATGTTCCTGTAGCATGTAGTTATCGTGCTCTAAACTTTGCTTCTTGATATTAAATTCCTGATATCCTGTTAATTTCACTAAGTCTGAAACCTGTTATCTTTTGCACTTTTGCCATGCTTCTTTGAACCTGTTAATGAGTGAATTAGCCGTAGCTCATTGTTCATATTTTGTCAAGCATCATGAGTGGATCCCTGCCATGTATTTTGTTGCTATGTTTGAGTGCTTTAGCATATTTATCTTGATGCATTTAGATGGTCACTTGCTGATTATCGCAGACCGGTGCCATATTTGTTTTGCTTGCCATTTCCAAACCGTGCATCTGATTCCGGTGATCTTTATATCGATTTCAACCGAAATCAACTCCTATTTCCAATGGCACTCTTGGATTTCCAAGTTGAGGCCAGGTTCATTCATTCCTTTCCAAATCTTGCATATGCATCACATACCACATCCCGCATATCATACCATGTTTGCATCATGTTGTTTGAGCATTGCACGTGGTTCATTGTGTTCCTTTTGCTTGTTGTTCTTGCTTGGGTAGAGCCGGGAGACGAGTACGTGATCGAGGATCCCGTTGAGTACGCTTACGAGGATCAAGGCAACTCTGAGAACTTTGCAGGCAAGATGACCATACCCTCGAAATCACTTCTATCTTTGCTTGCTAGATGCTCGCTCTTTTGCTATGCCTATGCTACGATACCTACCACTTGCTTATCATGCCTCCCATATTGCCATGTCAAACCTCTAACCCACCTTGTCCTAGCAAACCGTTGTGTGGCTATGTTACCGCTTTGCTCAGCCCCTCTTATAGCATTGCTGGTTGCAGGTGAAGACTGGAGATCGTCCCTTGTTGGAACATATTTATTGTTGGGATATCACCATATTATCTTGTTTATCTTAATGCACCTATATACTTGGCAAAGGGTGGAAGGCTCGGCCTTATGCCTGGTGTTTTGTTCCACTCTTGCCGCCCTAGTTTCCGTCATACCGGTGTTATGTTCCTTGATTTTGCGTTCCTTACGCGGTTAGGTTATAATGGGAACCCCTTGACAGTTCGCCTTGAATAAAACTCCTCCAGTAATGCCCAACCTTGGTTTTACCATTCTCCACCTAGCCTCTTTTTCCCTTGGGTTTCCGGAGCCCGAGGGTCATCTTTATTTAAACCCCCCTGGGCCAGTGCTCCTCTGAGTGTTGGTCCGACCAAGTAGACTGCGGGCCACCTCGGGGCAACTTGAGGATTGGTTTTACTCGTAGGATGTCTCATCTGAGTGTGCCCTGAGAACGAGATATGTGCAGCTCCTATCGGGATTTGTCGGCATATTCGGGCGGTGTTGCTGGACTTGTTTTACCATTGTCGAGATGTCTTCAAACCGAGATGCCGAGTCTGATCGGATTGTCTTGGGAGAAGGAATATCCTTCATTGACCATTAGAGCTTGTGATGGGCTAAGTTGGGACTCCCCTACAGGGATTTGAACTTTTGAAAGCCGTGCCCGCGGTTATGGGCAGATGGAAATTTGTTAATGTCCGGTTGTAGATAACCTGAAACTTAATTTAATTAAAATGCATCAACCGCGTGTGTAACCGTGATGGTCTCTTCTCGGCGGAGTCCGAGAAGTGAACACGGTGTTGGAGTAATGCTTGACGTAGGTTGTTCTAGGATCACTTCTTGATCATAGTTGTTCGATCGTGCCTTTGCCTTCTCTTCTCGCTCTCATTGGCGTATGTTAGCCACCATATATGCTAGTCGGTTGCTGCAGCTCCACATCATACCTTTTACCCTTCATATATGATTAAATAGTCTTGATCGTGAGGGTGTGAGATTGCTGAGTCCCCGTGACTCACAAATTCCTTCCAAAACCAGATGCAGGGACCGACGATACCATTCCAGGTGTTTCGACAGAGCTCAAGTGGGAGTTCGATGAGGACTCAGGACAATACTACATGTCTTTCCCAGATGATCAGTAGTGGTGCCCAGTTGGGGCGATCGGGGACTTTGTCGCATTTGGGGGTTGATCTTTATTTTGGTTCCGTAGTCGAACCTTGAGTGTATTGGTTGAATGTAATGACTTATTCATGTATTTGTGTGACGTGGCGAGTGTAAGCCAACTATGTACATTTCCCCTTTATTTATTTACATGGGTTGTTGTGAAGATTACCTCACTTGCGACATTGCTTTCAATGCGGTTATGCCTCTAAGTCGTGCTTCGACACGTGGGAGATATAGCCGCATCGAGGGCATTACAAGTTGGTAATCAGAGCCTTCCCCGACCTTAGGATCCCCCTGCTTGATCGAATCGTTGGCGTTGTTGAGTCTAGAAAAATGTTTTGAGTCATTTAGGATTATATATATCGGAGAGTTAGGAATTCTTTTTACTCCTCAGTCCCTTTGTCGCTCTGGTGAGGCATCCTGGCGTAGAGTTTTGACTCTTCTCTTCTCAAATTTCACTAAAACAATTTAGGATCACGCGGGTATCTTGGAATCGTTCCAATGGTTTTGTGACGAGAACATTGTTCTTGGTGCCTCCTGACATTTAGGGGTTGTGGCAGTGTCCCAGGGAGTTGAGCTCCGAGGTGTTGTCGTCACAATTTTATCGTTGAGATTCTGGAATACCTGAGTTTCGCCGACATCGAAAATCTCTTTTATGCAGTTGTTGGTGAGATAACCTCGACGCCACCCAGTACTGGGCGGGAGTTCGGGAGTATTTCCATAACTCGTATAACGGATGCTTTTTGAAGGTTGAGGTAAATGATTTCTGAAGGTTTCTTGGTTATGTGTTGAAGGATGGATACAGCTGGATGTAGGATTTGCTAGCTTTGGGTGAGATATTATGCTTCCCCTGTATCCCCAACACCTGATTGCATAACCGGAAAGGTTCCGGAGTTTCATAGGTGGGAATTCTTGTAGCTCTAGTATTTCTTCCGCGGATATTTGGTTTGTGATTGGGTAATCCTTGCCAAGTATTTGCTCTCATCCGTACCTTGTTATTTTATTCTTCTACCTCTCTCTAAGTGGCTTCTCAATTTATGGAAATGTGACCATTTCTATTGGAATTCATTCGTTCATTTTGTTCGGATGTGAAGACTATATGTTGCAATTTCAATCCATTTGATTCAGATTGAATATTTGTCTGTCAAGATGCTAATGGATGTCACCCTCTTCAGGATGGCTCCTCCAACGCGCACGACTTCGAATCCTAATCCGCCACCACCACCTCCACCTCCGGAGGCATGGCAAGCTGTGATGGCCACTACCAATGCAAACACGCAGATGCTTTTGCAAATCTTGCAAGAGCGCAACCAAGGGAATCATGGTCATGGCAACAATCAGAATCAGTTTGCTACACTCAACCAGTTCCTCGCTAATCAGCCAAAGACCTTCAGCAACTGTGTTGAGGCAACAGACGCTGATGATTGGCTCGTGGATGTCTGCAAGCATTTCGAGTGCAGCAACGTCAGGCCTGAGGACTTTGTCAAGTTTGCCTCCTTCCAACTCAAAGACCAAACTGCAGAATGGTTTCAGCAATACAAAGATTCCAGAGGAGGCCGTGTGATTACCTGGGATGAATTCCGTCAAGACTTCAAAGCTCATCACATTCCTCAGAGTGTTGTTGAGAGCAAGCGTGAGGAATTCCGCAACTTGAAGCAGGGCAGCTTGTCTGTTTACCAGTACAACATCATGTTTCAGAAGCTAGCTCGTTTCGCTAAGCAAGACGTCCCCGACGAGAAGAGCATGATATATCAGTTCAGAGGTGGCCTCAGAGAAGAACTCAAACTAGCTCTCGTCCTTTTTGAGCCGAAGAAGTACGATGAGTTTTACAACATGGCACTGAAACAAGAGACTGCTCAACTGAAGTGCGATGCTTCCAAGAAGCGAGTCAGAGATGCGACTCCTTCTTCCTCAACTCAAGTGGTTTCTAAGCAGCAAAAGTATTGGCTTCCTCCTCCTCCGTTCCATCAGCCTTATCAGCAGAAGAGCAAAGGTGGCAATGGATCTCCCCACCCACCCAACCCAGGCTTTCAGAACAAGACTTCGTCTCAAGCTCCAAGATCAAGTGCTACGTATCACCGTCCGCTCTCGGAGGTCACGTGCAACAAGTGTCAACAGAAGGGTCACTATGCCAATAAATGCTTCTATTAGAGGCGTCTTCCTCCTCCTCATGTGAGGTCTGCCAGTACCGCAGTGGTCAAGCATAACCCCAAGCACGCCAAGGTCAACATGATGAATGCAGCTCAGGCAGAGGACTCGTCAGATGTCATCATGGGTAACCTTCATGTTAACGATGTTCCTGCAGAAGTACTTTTTGACACTGGTGCATCGCATTCTTTCTTGTCATTCCCATTTGCATCGAAGCACAATGTTGACACTGAGGTTATGCCCAAAGTCATGCAAGTTGTTTCCCCTAGCAAGCTTTTGACTTCTAGTTTGGTTGCTCCCGATGTCTCTATCACGTTGGGCGACTATAAGTTTATGTCCTCTCCAGTGGTTCTTGGTAACTCGGATATTGATCTTATTCTCGGAATGGATTGGCTTTCTAAGCACAAGGCTCACCTTGATTGTGCTGCCAGGCAGATTCAATTGACTCATTCGTCTGAGGATGTAATTGTCTTTGCCTCTCGTGATGATACCATTTGTCTGTTTTCTCTCAATGAGAATGGTGAGCTGGATGCCATCTCTCAGATTCCAGTCGTTTGCGAATATCAAGACGTCTTTCTAGAAGAGCTTCCAGGAATGCCTCCGCACCGGCCAGTTGAATTCGTCATCGATCTTGAGCCTGGCACGGAACCTGTTTGGAAACGTCCTTACAAGCTTAGACCTGAAGAATTGAAGGAATTGAAGAAACAGCTCGATGAACAAGAGCGTCTGGGTCTGATCAGACCGAGTTCTTCTCCATGGGGTTGTGGTGTTCTTTTGTCAAGAAGA
The DNA here is from genome assembly GCF_003073215.2 of Triticum urartu. Taxonomy (NCBI): domain Eukaryota; kingdom Viridiplantae; phylum Streptophyta; class Magnoliopsida; order Poales; family Poaceae; genus Triticum; species Triticum urartu. Next base: position 418,934,458 of record NC_053026.1, on the reverse strand, counting down.
AGGATGGAATGGACCGACTTTGTGTCAACTACCGTCCATTGAACAAGAAGACCATAAAGAACAAGTACCCACTTCCCAACATCAATGAGCTTTTCGAACAACTCAAAGGTGCTAAAGTTTTCTCCAAGCTTGACCTCCGTATGGGCTATCTCAGATTCGCATTCGTGAAGAAGATATCCCCAAGACAGCATTCAGAACAAGCTTTGGTTCCTATGAATACACTGTCGTATCTTTCGGCCTTGTCAACGCTCCTCCAACATTCTCTCGCATGATGAACTTCATCTTCAACCCCTACACAAATGAGTTCGTCTTAGTATATCTCGACGATATTTTGGTCTTTTCCAAGAACAAGGAGGATCATGCCAAGCACTTGAGATTGGTTTTGGACAAACTCAAAGAACATCAGTTCTATGTGAAGTTTTCTAAGTGCGAGTTTTGGCTTGATGAGGTTCTCTACCTTGGCCATATCATCTCTGGCAAAGGAATCGCTGTTAATCCTGAGAAGGTGTCTGCAATTGTGAATTGGGAACCGCCTCGGAATGTGAAGCAACTCCGCAGTTTCCTTGGGCTCGCAAGCTATTGTCGAAGGTTCATTGAAAACTTCTCAAAGATCGCGAAGCCTCTTTCCAACCTCCTCCAGAAGCATGTGAAGTACATCTGGTCGCCTAAATATGACATCGCTTTCAACACCATGAAAGAGAAGTTAGTCACTGCTCCAGTTCTGACTCCTCCTGACGAATCCAAACCGTTCGAGGTCTTCTGTGATGCTTCCCTTCAAGGTCTTGGTGCAGTGTTGATGCAAGAGAAGAAAGTTGTGGCCTATACCTCTCGCCAGTTGAAGCCCAACGAAAAGAACTACCCCACTCATGACCTCGAGTTGGCGGCAGTTGTCCATGCTCTTTTAACTTGGAGACATCTCTTATTGGGAAGAAAAGTGGACATCTTCACTGACCACAAGAGTCTCAAGTACATCTTCACTCATCCTAATCTCAACCTCAGGCAGACTTGTTGGGTTGAAATGATTCAAGAGTATAATCCGAGTATCGAATATACTCCAGGAAAGGCCAATGTAATTGCTGACGCATTGAGCAGGAAGGCTTATTGCAACAGTCTAATTCTCAAGCCTTACCAACCCGAGCTTTGTGAAGCTTTCCGTAAACTCAATCTTCAAGTTGTTCCTCAAGGTTTCCTCGCCAACCTCCAAGTCTCTCCTACTTTGGAAGATCAGATTCGTGAGGCTCAACTTCTTGATGCTATGGTGAAGAAGGTCAAGATTGGGATTGCCAAGAGTCAACCCAAGTACAAGTGTTATCGCCTTGATGACAAAGATACTCTATTCTTCGAGGATCGCATTGTTGTGCCTAAAGGTGACCTTCGCAAAGTCATTATGACCGAGGCTCACAATTCACTCCTCTCTATTCACCCTGGAAGTACAAAGATGTACCAGGACCTCAAGCAGTCGTATTGGTGGACTCGAATGAAGCGCGAGATTGCTTAGTTCGTGAATGAATGTGATGTCTGCAGAAGAGTGAAAGCAGAACACCAACGACCAGCTGGTCTCCTCCAACCTCTTGCCATTCCAGAATGGAAGTTTGACCATATTGAGATGGACTTCATGACTGGATTTCCAAAGTCCAAGCGTGGCAATGATGCTATCTTCGTTGTCATCGACAAACTCACTAAAGTGGCTCATTTTCTTTCTATCAAAGAATCTATCACTGCAGCTCAGTTGGTAGAGCTATATACCTCCCGGATTGTCTCTATGCACGGCATTCCGCAGTTGATATCTTCAGATCGTGGCAGCATCTTTACCTCCAAGTTTTGGGATTCCTTTCAGAAGGCCATGGGCACCAACATCTCGCTTCAGCACAGCTTTTCATCCCCAAACTAGTGGCCAAGTCGAGCGAGTTAATAAGATTCTTGAAGATATGCTCAGGGCTTGCGTCATCTCTTTCGGTATGAAGTGGGAAGATTGTCTTCCATATGCCGAGTTCTCCTACAACAACAGCTTCCAAGCGAGTTCGGGCAAGGCCCCATTTGGAATTCTCTATGGCAGGAAGTGCCGTACTCCTCTTAACTGATCAGAAACTGGTGAACGTCAACTTCTTGGCAATGACTTGATCTGAGAGGCAGAAGAGATGTGCAAAGTCATTCGCGAGAATCTCAAAGCCGCGCAATCACGCCAGAAGAGTTACTATGATAGCAAGCATCGCGATTTGGCTTTCGAGATCGGAGACCATGTCTACCTCCACGTCTCTCCAATGAAAGGTACTCGTCGCTTCGGTATCAAAGGGAAGCTTGCCCCTAGAAATGTGGGTCCTTTCAAGATCTTAAGCAAAAGAGGCGATCTTGCCTATCAACTTGATCTTCCCTCCAACTTTGCTAACGTGCACGACGTGTTTCACGTGTCTCAACTCCACAAGTGCTTCAAGACTCCTGACCGCACCGTCAACTTCGAAGACATTGATATCCAAGAAGACATGTCTTATTGTGAGCACCCAGTTGCTATTCTTGAAGAAACTGAGCGCAAGACTCGCAACAAGTCTATCAAATTCCTCAAAGTCAAGTGGTCACATCATTCCGACCGTGAAGCCACCTGGGAACGCGAGGATAACCTCCGTTCTGAGTACCCGGAGTTTTTCCAGTCCTAGATCTCGGGACGAGATCCTTTCGTAGTGGTGGAGTGTTGTAACACCCCGGATGTACCTTATATGTATCCCAACTCTTGCCATTTCGGCACTAAGTTATTTTATTTCCTTGTTGTCGGGTTTTGTCTCTGTGTGTTTTTGTCTTTGTCATGCATCTCATATCATGTCATCAGGTGCATTGCATTTTCATACGTGTTCGTCTCATGCATCCGAGCATTTTCCCCGTTGTCCGTTTTGCATTCCAGCGCTCATATGTCCTCCAGTGTCCCTTTCTACCTCTATTCGTGTGCGGGTGTTAAACGTTTTCGGATTGGACCGAGACTTGTCATGCGGCCTTGGTTTACTACCGGTAGACCGCCTGTCAAGTTTCGTGCCATTTGGACTTCGTTTGATACTCCAACGGTTAACCGAGAGACCGAAAAGGCCTTGTATGTGTTGCAGCCCAACACCCCTCCAAAGTGGCCTAAAACCAACCTAAACCTCTTCCATCACCTAGGCCGTTCGATCACGATCATGTGGCCGCAAACCGCACCTCATTTGGAGCTTCCTAGCTCCTCCTACCTCTATATATAGCCCCTCCCCTGAAATCCCGGCCCGGCTCCTCCCGCTGCCCGATGCCGCCCGCTCCTCGGATCCCCGCCGCCATCGCCCTCGGCACCGGCGCGCTTCGCCGCTCCCTCCACCGCAGGCCACTGCACCGGCCGCCATGTCCCTCGCCGGCGTCGACGACCGTGACCACCGCCTCCTCACCGGACGGCGCCACCCCGCTCCGGCTTCCCCAAGCTCCGCCGCCCTCGCCGCCGTACGCCCTCGCCGCCCGGCGCCCCGGCGAGCCCCTCCTCTCCTCGGCAAGTCCGACCATCGCCGCGGCCATTTCCGGTGAACCTCGTCGCGCGAAGCTATAGTGCCCGATCTGGATCTGAGATCCACGCGGTTGACTTTTCCCTCCTAACCCTAACTTTTGTGCATACTTTGACATGTCATAACTTCCTCATCGTAGCTCCAATTCGTGCGTGTAGCATACCAAAATGTTCGTCTCGACGAGTACATCATTTTATATCATTGCATCATTTTCATTTGAGCTCATCTTGATGCCCGAAATGTTGTTGGAAGAGGTCTATGTGAGGATAGTTTCAGATCTGTTTCAGCAAATGCATTTTTGTCATTTTTGCCATGATTAATGTGTGCATGCTATGATCCTGAGCTCTACATGTGTTTTGATGTATGTCATGCCATCTTTACAGGGGTGTATGCCATGTATTTTTGTGATCTTTGTGGTGACTAGCACAAGCATGCAAAGTAGCTTACTCAATGATGCTGATTTCAGGGACTTAGTGAAAACTAAGTCCTTGTCCTGTTATTGTTTTTATGCCATATGTTCATGTTGTTTCCTAGTGATCTGTGCCTCTTTTGAGGATGATCAGTAAGGATGTTTTGTAGATATTGTTCTGCTCTATCCATCCATGTCTTTTTTTGCATTTATGGAGCAGCCTAGCTTGAGTCAATCGAGCTCTACTTTTGCTATAAAATGTTCCTGGCAGGTTGTTAACATGTTTTGCAATGTTGCCAAGCTTGTTGTTGTTGATCCGTGCATGCTATGATGTTGTTCTTGCCATGTCTAGCTTCTATGCCATGTCTACTTGCTGGGTGTATGCTTAGTTTGTCATGCCATGCCTCGTAGTGAGTGCATCGAGCTCGTAAACATGTCTACTTGTTAACTGTTTTGCCATGCTCCAGTTTTTCACTAAGTCTGAATCTGTTTATGTTTTTGCTATGTTCGCATGCTTGCAATTGTATTTTCTGATCCCTTTTGTCTCATGGTCACTAAGGGACTTTTGTTATATGCTTTGAGTAGCTTCATGCTATGCCTTTATTTGCCATGATATGTTCCTGTAGCATGTAGTTATCGTGCTCTAAACTTTGCTTCTTGATATTAAATTCCTGATATCCTGTTAATTTCACTAAGTCTGAAACCTGTTATCTTTTGCACTTTTGCCATGCTTCTTTGAACCTGTTAATGAGTGAATTAGCCGTAGCTCATTGTTCATATTTTGTCAAGCATCATGAGTGGATCCCTGCCATGTATTTTTTTGCTATGTTTGAGTGCTTTAGCATATTTATCTTGATGCATTTAGATGGTCACTTGCTGATTATCGCAGACCGGTGTCATATTTGTTTTGTTTGCCATTTCCAAACCGTCCATCCGATTCCGGTGATCTTTATATCGATTTCAACCGAAATCAACTCCTATTTTCAGTGGCACTCTTGGATTTCCAAGTTGAGGCCAGGTTCATTCATTCCTTTCCAAATCTTGCATATGCATCACATACCGCATCCCGCATATCATACCATGTTTGCATCATGTTGTTTGAGCATTGCACGTGGTTCATTGTGTTCCTTTTGCTTGTTGTTCTTGCTTGGGTAGAGCCGGGAGACGAGTACGTGATCGAGGAGCCCGTTGAGTACGCTTACGAGGATCAAGGCAACTCTGAGAACTTTGCAGGCAAGATGACCATACCCTCGAAATCACTTCTATCTTTGCTTGCTAGATGCTCGCTCTTTTGCTATGCCTATGCTACGATAACTACCACTTGCTTATCATGCCTCCCATATTGCCATGTCAAACCTCTAACCCACCTTGTCCTAGCAAACCGTTGTGTGGCTATGTTACCGCTTTGCTCAGCCCCTCTTATAGCATTGCTGGTTGCAGGTGAAGACTGGAGATCGTCCCTTGTTGGAACATGTTTATTGTTGGGATATCACCATATTATCTTGTTTATCTTAATGCACCTATATACTTGGCAAAGGGTGGAAGGCTCGGCCTTATGCCTGGTGTTTTGTTCCACTCTTGCCGCCCTAGTTTCCGTCATACCGGTGTTATGTTCCTTGATTTTGCGTTCCTTACGCGGTTAGGTTATAATGGGAACCCCTTGACAGTTCGCCTGGAATAAAACTCCTCCAGTAATGCCCAACCTTGGTTTTACCATTCTCCACCTAGCCTCTTTTTCCCTTGGGTTTCCGGAGCCCGAGGGTCATCTTTATTTAAACCCCCCTGGGCCAGTGCTCCTCTGAGTGTTGGTCCGACCAAGTAGACTGCGGGGCCACCTCGGGGCAACTTGAGGGTTGGTTTTACTCGTAGGATGTCTCATCTGAGTGTGCCCTGAGAACGAGATATGTGCAGCTCCTATCGGGATTTGTCGGCACATTCGGGCGGTGTTGCTGGACTTGTTTTTACCATTGTCGAGATGTCTTGTAACCGGGATGCCGAGTCTGATCGGATGTCTCGGGAGAAGGAATATCCTTCGTTGACCGTGAGAGCTTGTGATGGCTAAGTTGGGACTCCCCTGCAGGGATTTGAACTTTCTGAAAGCCGTGCCCGCGGTTATGGGCAGATGGGAATTTGTTAATGTCCGGTTGTAGATAACTGAAACTTAACTTAATTAAAATGAATCAACCGTGTGTAACCGTGATGGTCTCTTCTCGGCGGAGTCCGGGAAGTGAACACGGTGTTGGAGTAATGCTTGACGTAGGTTGTTCTAGGATCACTTCTTGATCATAGTTGTTCGACCGTGCTTTGCCTTCTCTTCTCGCTCTCATTTGCGTTGTTAGCCACCATATATGCTAGTCGCTTGCTGCAGCTCCACATCATACCTTTTACCCGTCCTCTAAGCTTAAATATCTTGATCGTGAGGGTGTGAGATTGCTGAGTCCCCGTGAACTCACAAATTCCTTCCAAAACCAGATGCAGGGACCGACGATACCATTCCAGGTGTTTCGACAGAGCTCAAGTGGGAGTTCGATGAGGACTCAGGACAATACTACATGTCTTTCCCAGATGATCAGTAGTGGTGCCCAGTTGGGGCGATCGGGGACTTTGTCGCATTTGGGGGTTGATCTTTATTTTGGTTCCGTAGTCGGACCTTGAGTGTATTGGTTGAATGTAATGACTTATTCATGTATTTGTGTGACGTGGCGAGTGTAAGCCAACTATGTACATTTCCCCTTTATTTATTTACATGGGTTGTTGTGAAGATTACCTCACTTGCGACATTGCTTTCAATGCGGTTATGCCTCTAAGTCGTGCTTCGACACGTGGGAGATATAGCCGCATCGAGGGCGTTACAACATGGCACAACTAAGGGAATCACAACAGACATACTTTCAAAATGTCAAACACATATCAAGTTCACATGATTACTTGCAATAAGATTTCTCCCGTGACGTCAAGAACAAAAGTAACTACTCACAAATGATAATCATGCTCAAGATTAGAGGGGTATTAAATAGCATATTGGATCTGAAGATATAATCTTCCACCAAATAAACCATATAGTAATCAACTACAAGATGTAATCAGCACTACTAGTCACCCACAAGTACCAATCTATAGTTCCGGTACAAAGATTGAACACAAGAAATGGAGTAGGGTTTGAGAGGAGATGATGATGTTGAAGATGTTGATGGAGATTTCCCTCCTCAATATGGTAGAGTTGTTGGTGATGATGATGACGATGATTTCCCTCTCCGGGAGGGAAGTTCCCCTGGCGGAATCGCTCCGCCGGAGGGCAAAAGTGATCCTGCCCAAGTTCCGCCTCGAGACGGCGGTGCTCCGTCCCTAAATTCCTATCCTTATTTTTTTTCTAGGTCAAAATGACTTATATACCATAAGAGGGGCACCAGAGGTGGGCTGGGCTAAGCACAACCCACCAGGGCACGCTTGGAGGGCCAGGCGCGCCCTGGTGTCTTGTGCTCACCAGGTGGCCCCCCTCCGGTGGTTATTTACTCTAGTATTTCTTATTTATTCCATAAAAATTCGATGTGAAGTTTCAGCCCATTTGGAGTTGTGCAGAATAGGTGGCTTGATGTAGCTTTCCAGGTCCAGATTTCCAGCTGTTGGGATTCTCCCTCTTTGTGTGAACTTGCATATTATGAGAGAGAAGGCATTAGAATTACTCCAAAAAGCGTTATTATGCATTAAAACATCATAAATAATAGTAGGTAAACATGATGCAAAATGGATGTATCAGCAAGCTTTTCACTTGGCCGGCAAGCTTCCACGCCGGAAAGCATTTCATTCAGCCGGCAACTTTTCACTTGACCGAGAATCTTTTCACTCAGCCAGCGAAATTTTCACCGGCCAGCTTCATTCAGCCGGCAAAGGCCGAATTGGTCACGCGACCCATCAGACACCACCTAGGTGGGTGTCTGGTCCCTCGCTTCATTTTTCACCTAGGACCGGTTTGCAAAGTGTTGCCTCTAACATTTGCATGTGAACTCGGATTGGGGTGAGTTTTATGTCAAAATCAACTGATTCGACAAGACGATGATGATTCATGTAGAACATGTTTTCATATGAGGCCATCTTGGGAGCATAACCAGTCAAACAGTGACCAGAACATAAAATTTTAGAACTTTGAACACAATTTCGGCTCCTGAGATGAGGTCGGATCGTGATGACCAAAACATGAAAGTTGCTCAATTTTGATGATACAAAACTTCTTCATTTTGGAAACCTTTTAATTTGAGGCTATTTTAATTTCATTTCTTACCATGCCAAAATCAGGTGTCAACACATGCCCTATGTTTTTTGGCAAAGCTTGCATGCTGGAAAATAATTTGCAATGTATTTGTCCTAAGGATGATGTCAATATTCCATCGGCCAGTTATATGCTTTAGGGCGATAATCATGTAACAGCCATTTGGGTCAACAACAAAATGTAGCTAATCGAATATATGATGATGTGGTAAAACCCTTTCATGATGTAAGAAATTATATTGCATCCATGGGTCAGAATAAGCCCATGGGAGGTAACCAATCATACCTGAGGATGAATTCCATGGCATCAGCATAAATGGCATAGTTGAAGAATGTGGATGATGTGTGGACCTAATACGTCTCCAACATATCTATAATTTTTTTATTGTTCCATGCTATTATATTATCTGTTTAGGATGTTTTATATGCATTAATATGCTATTTTATATGATTTTTGGGACTAACCTATTAACCTAGAGCCTAGTGCCAGTTTCTGTTTTTTCCTTGTTTTAGAGTTCCGCGGAAAAGGAATACCAGATGGAGTCCAAATGGAATAAAACTTTCACGATGATTTTTCTTGGACCAGAAGACACCCAGGAGACTTGGAGTGCAAGTCAGAAGAGCCGCGAGGCAGCCACAAGGGTGGAGGGCGCGCCCAAAGGGGTGGGGCACACCCCCCAACCTTGTGGGCCCCTCGGCGACCTCCTGATCTAGATCTTCCTCCTATATATACTCTTATACCCCCAAAACATCCAGGGGAGCCACGAAACCACTTTTCCACCGCCGCAACCTTCTGTACCCGTGAGATCCCATCTTAGGGCCTTTTGTGGAATCCTGTCGGGGGGGAATCGATCACGGAGGGCTTCTACATCAACACCATTGCCTCTCCGATGAAGCGTGAGTAGTTTACCACAGACCTACGGGTCCATAGTTAGTAGCTTGATGGCTTCTTCTCTCTCTTTGATTCTCAATACCATGTTCTCCTCGATGTTCTCGAAGATTTATTCGATGTGATATTCTTTTGCGGTGTGTTTGCCGAGATCCGATGAATTGTGGATTTATGATCAGCTTATCTATGAATATTATTTGAATCTCCTCTAAGTTCTTATATGCATGATTTGATATCTTTGCAAGTCTCTTCAAACTATCGATTTGGTTTGGCCAACTAGATTGGTTTTTCTTGCAATGGAAGAAGTGCTTAGCTTTGGGTTCAATATTGCGGTGTCCTTTCCCAGTGACAGTAGGGGCATAAAGGCACGTATTGTATTGTTTCCATCGAGGATAACAAGATGGGGTTTTCATCATATTGCTTGAGTTAATCCCTCTACATCATGTCATCTTACTTAATGAGTTACTCTGTTCTTACGAACTTAATACTCTAGATGCAGGCAGGAGTTGGTTGATGTGTGGAGTAATAGTAGTAGATGCAGAATCGTTTCGGTCTACTTAACACGGACGTGATGCCTATGTTCATGATCATTGCCTTAGATATCGTCATAACTTTGCGCTTTTCTATCAATTGCTCAGTAGTAATTTGTTCACCCACCGTTGTAATTTCTATCTTGAGAGAAGCCTCTAGTGTAACCTATGGCCCCCGGGTCTATTTTCCATCATATAAGTTTCTATTTTCCATCATACAAGTTTCCGATCTACAATATTAGTTTCTGATCTACTATTTTTGCAATCTTATATGATGGAAAATAGAAACTTATATGATGGAAAATAGACCCATGGGCCATAGGTTTCACTAGAGGCTTCTCTCAAGATAGCAAATAATACGGTGGGTGAACAAATTACTGCCGAGCAATTGATAGAAAAGTGCAAAGTTATGACGATATCTAAGGCAATGATCATGAATATAGGCATCATGTCCGTGTCAAGTAGACCGAAACGATTCTGCATCTACTACTATTACTCCACACATCGACCGACTCTTGCCTGCATCTAGAGTATTAAGTTCATGAAGAACAGAGTAACACATTAAGTAATATGACATGACGTAGAGAAATTAACTCAAGCAATATGATGAAAACCCCATCTTTTTTATCCTCGATGGCAACAATATAATACTTGCCTTGCTGCCCCTACTGTCACTGGGAAAGGACACCGCAAGATTAAACCCAAAGCAAAGCACTTCTCCCATTACAAGAAAAAACCAATCTAGTTGGCCAAGCCAAACCGATAGTTCAAAGAGAATTACAAAGATATCAAATCATGAATAGAAGATTTCAGAGAAGATTCAAATAATATTCATAGATAAGCTGATCATAAATCCACAATTCATCGGATCTCGGCAAACACACCGCAAAAGTATTACATCGAATAGATCTCCAAGAACATCAAGGAGAACATGGTATTAAGAATCAAAAAGAGAAAGGAAACCGTCTAGCTATTAGCTATGGACCCGTACAGAAGGTACAGAAGGTCCCTAGATGGGATCTCATGGGTACAGAAGGTTGTGGCGGTGGATAAGTGTTTTTGTGGATGCCTCTAGTGGTTTGGGGATATTTGGGAATATATAGGCGAAACAATTAGGTCGGGAGGGTCATGAGGGGCCCGCAAGGGTGGGGAGCATCCCCTACCCCCCCTGGGCGCGCCCTCCGTCCTTGTGGCTGATACTCCATTTTGCATCATGCTGTTATATTGATATTTATTGCATTATGGGTTGTTATTACACATTATGTCACAATACTTATGCCTATCCTCTCTTATTTTACAAGGTTTTCATAAAGAGGGAGAATGCTGGCAGCTGGGATTCTGGGCTGGAAAAGGAGCAAATATTAGAGACTTATTCTGCACAGCTCCAAAAGTCCTGAAACTTCACGGAAGACGTTTTCAGAATATATAACAAATACTCAGCGGAAGAAATTCACCAGGGGGGCCACACCCTGCCCACAAGGGTGGGGGCGCGCCCTACCTCCCTGGGCACACCCCCCTACCTCATGGGCCACCTGGTGGCCCTCCGGTGGCCATCTTCTGCTATATGAAGTCTTTCGATGGGAAAAAATAACAAGCAATCTTCTCAGACGAAACTCCGCCGCCACGAGGCGGAACCTTGGCGGATCCAATCTAGGGCTCCGGCAGAGCTGTTCTGTCGGGGAAACTTCCCTCCCGGAGGGGGTCATCGCCATCGTCATCACCAATGCTCCTCTCATCGGGAGAGGGCAATCTCCATCAACATCTTCATCAGCACCATCTCCTCTAAAAACCCTAGCTCATCTCTTGTATCCAATTCTTGTCTTCAAGTCCGGGATTGGTGCTAGTAGTGTTAATTACTCCTTGTAGTTGATGCTAGTTGGTTTAATTGGTGGAAGATCATATGTTCAGATCCTATATGCATATTAATACCCCTTTGATTATGAACATGTTTATGCTTTGTGAGTACTTACGTTTGTTCCTGAGGACATGGGAGAAGTCTTGCTATTAGTAGTCATGTGAATTTGGTATTCGTTCGATATTTTGATGAGATGTATGTTGTCTCTCCTCTAGTGGTGTTATGTGAACGTCAACTACATGACACTTCACCATTGTTTGGGCCTAGAGGAAGGCATTGGGAAGTAATAAGTAGATGATGGGTTGCTAGAGTGACAGAAGCTTAAACCCTAGTTTATGCGCTGCTTCGTAAGGGGCTGATTTGGATCCATATGTTTCATGCTATGGTTAGGTTTACCTTAATACTTTTGTTGTAGTTGCGGATGCTTACAATAGAGGTTAATCATAAGTGGGATGTTTGTCCAAGTAAGGGCAGCAGCCAAGCACCGGTCCACCCACATACCAAATTATCAAAGTACCGAACGCGAATCATATGAACGTGATGAAAAGTAGCTTGATGATATTCCCATGTGTCCTTGGGGGCGCTTTACATCATATAAGAGTTTGTCCAGGCTTGTCCTTTGCTACAAAAAGGATTGGGCCACCTTGCTGCACCTTATTTACTTTTGTTACTTGTTGCTCGTTACAAATTATCCTATCACAAAACTATTTGTTACTACTTATTTCAGTACTTGCAGAGAATACCTTGCTGGAAACCGCTTATCATTTCCTTCTGCTCCTCGTTGGGTTCGACACTCTTACTTATCGAAAGGACTATGATAGATCCCCTACACTTGTGGGTCATCAAGACTCTTTTCTGGTGCCGTTGCCGGGGAGTGAAGCGCCTTTGGTAGGTGGAATTTGGTAAGGAAAAATTTATATAGTGTGCTGAAATTTACTGTCACTTGATACTATGGAAAGTAATCCTCTGAGGGGCTTGTTTGGGGTATCTTCACCCCGACCAGTAGAGCAAAGAGTTGCTCCTCAACCTACTCAACCTACTGAAAATGAAAATGAAAATGTTCCCTTTGAAATTCCTGCGGGTATGATAGAAAAACTGCTAGCTAATCCTTTTTTAGGAGATGTAACAAAACATCCTGATGAGCATCTGATATATGTGGATGAAGTTTGTGGATTATTTAAGCTTGCAGGTGTACCGGGAGATGTTGTAAGAAGAAGGTCTTCCCTTTATCTTTGAGGGGGGATGCATCGACATGGTATAGGTTATGTGATGATATGGGGTCTCGGAATTACAAACGATTGAAATTGGAATTTCATCAGAAGTTTTATCCTATGCATCTTGTTCATCGTGATCGTAATTATATATATAATTTTTGGCCTCGCAAAGGAGAAAGCATCGCTCAAGCTTGGGGGAGGTTTAAATCAATGTTATATTCATGCCCCAATCATGAGCTCTCAAGAAAAATGATTATTCAAAATTTTTATGCTCGGCTTTCTGATGACAATCGCACCATGCTTGATACTTCTTGTGCTGGCTCTTTTATGATGAAGACTATTGAATTAAAATGGGATTTATTGGAAAGAATTAAACGCAACTCTGAAGATTGGACCTCGACAAAGGTAAGGAGTCAGGTATGACACCTAAGTTTGATTGTGTTAAATCTTTTATGGATACCGATGTTTTCCGTAAATTTAGCACTAAATATGGACTTGACTCTGAGATAGTAGCTTCTTTCTGTGAATCTTTTGCTACTCATGTTGATCTCTCCAAGGAGAAGTGGTTTAAATATCATCCTCCCATAGAAGTAAAAATAGCTGCACCTATTAAAGTTGAAGAAAAGATTGTCACTTATAATGATCCTATTGTTCCTACTTCTTATGTTGAGAAACCACATTTTCCTGTTAGGATAAAGGATCATGCTAAAGCTTCAACTGTGGTTCGTAAAAGCAATATTAAAACATATACACCTCATGAGCAAATTAAAGTTGAACCTGATATTGCTATTGTTAAAGATCTCTTGTATGATAATATTGATGGGCATGTTATTCATTTCCTTGATGAGACTGCTAGAATTGCTAAACCTTGTACTAAAGATAAAAACAGGCCTGTGGTAGGCATGCCTATTATTTCTGTTAAAATAGGAGATCATTGTTATCATGGCTTTTGTGATATGGGTGCTAGTGCTAGCGCAATACCTTATTCCTTATACAAAGAAATTATGCATGATATTGCACCTGGTGAGATAGAAGATATTGATGTCACAATTAAACTTTCCAATAGAGATACTATTTCACCAATGGGAATTGTTAGAGATGTTGAAGTCTTGTGTGGGAAGACTAAATATCCTGCTGATTTCCTTGTTCTTCGTTCCCCACAAGATAGCTTTTGTCCCATTATATTTGGTAGACCCTTCTTAAACACTGTTAATGCTACCATAGATTGAAAAAGGGATGTTGTTACTATTGGTTTAGATGATATGACTCATGAATTTAATTTCTCTAAATTTAGTAGACAACACCGTGAAGAAGAATTACCTAGTAAGGATGAAATCATTGGTCTTGCTTCTATTGTCGTACCTCCTAGTGATCCTTTAGAACAATATTTGCTAGACCATGAAAATGATATGTTTATGAATGAAAGAAGAGAAATAGATGAAGTATTCTTTAAACAGGAACCTATTCTGAAACACAATTTGCCTATTGAAATCTTAGGGGATCCTCCTCCACCCAAGGGTGATCCCATGTTTGAGCTTAAACCGTTGCCTGATACTCTTAAATATGCTTATCTTGATGAGAAAAAGATATATCCTGTTATTATTAGTGCTAACCTTTCAGAACATGAAGAAGAGAGATTATTGAAAACTCTGAAGAAGCACCGTGATGCTATTGGATATACTCTTGATGATCTTAAGGGCATTAGTCCCACTCTATGTCAACATAAAATTAATTTGGAAGAAGATGCTAAACCAGTTCGTGATCATCAACGACGGCTGAATCCTAAAATGAAAGAAGTGGTAAGAAAGGAGATACTAAAGCTGCAGGTATAATTTATCCTGTTGCTGATAGTCAGTGGGTAAGTCCTGTCCATTGTGTCCCTAAGAAGGGAGGTATTACTGTCATTCCTAATGATAAAGATGAATTGATCCCTCAAAGAATTATTAACGGTTATAGGATGGTAATTGATTTCCGCAAATTAAATAAGGCTACTAAAAAGGATCATTACCCCTTACCTTTTATCGATCAAATGCTAGAAAGATTATCTAAACATACACATTTTTGCTTTCTAGATGGTTATTCTGGTTTCTCTCAAATACCTGTGTCAGCTAAGGATCAATCAAAGACTACTTTTACTTGCCCTTTTGGTACTTTTGCTTATAGACGTATGCCTTTTGGTTTATGTAATGCACTTGCTACCTTTCAAAGATGCATGATGGCTATATTCTCTGACTTTTGTGAAAAGATTTGTGAGGTTTTCATGGACGATTTCTCCGTCTATGGATCTTCTTTTGATGATTGCTTAAGCAACCTTGATCGAGTTTTGCAGAGATGTGAAGAAACTAATCTTGTCTTGAATTGGGAAAAGTGCCACTTTATGGTTAATGAAGGTATTGTATTGGGGCATAAAGTTTCTGAAAGAGGTATTGAAGTTGATAAAGCCAAGGTTGATGCTATTGAAAAGATGCCATGTCCCAAGGACATCAAAGGTATAAGAAGTTTCCTTGGTCATGCCGGTTTTTATAGGAGGTTCATTAAGGACTTCTCAAAAATCTCTCGGCCTCTGACTAATTTATTACAAAAAGATATACCATTTGTCTTTGATGAAGATTGTGTAGAAGCATTTGAAATACTTAAGAAAGCATTGAACTCTGCACCTATTGTTCAGCCACCTGATTGGAATTTACCCTTTGAAATTATGTGTGATGCTAGTGATTATGATGTAGGTGTTGTCCTAGGGCAAAGAGTTCATAAGAAACTAAATGTTATTTAATATGCTAGTAAAACTCTAGACAATGCTCAGAGAAATTATGCTACTACTGAAAAGGAATTCTTAGCAGTTGTATTTGTTTGTGATAAGTTCAGACCTTATATTGTTGATTCTAAAGTAACTATTCACACTGATCATGTTGCTATTAAATATCTTATGGAAAATAAAGATGCTAAACCTAGAATTATTAGATGGGTTCTCTTGCTACAAGAATTTGACTTACATATTGTTGATAGAAAGGGAGCTGAGAACCCCGTTGCAGACAACTTGTCTAGGTTAGAAAATGTGCTTGATGACCCACTACCTATTGATGATAGCTTTCCTGATGAGCAATTAAATGTTATAAATGCTTCTCATACTGCTCCATGGTATGCTGATTATGCTAATTACATTGTTGCTAAATTTATACCACCTAGTTTCACATACCAGCAAAAGAAAAGTTCTTCTATGATTTGAGGCATTACTTTTGGGATGACCCACATCTTTATAAAGAAGGAGTAGATGGTATTATTAGATGTTGTGTACCTGAGCATGAACAGGAACAGATCCTACGCAAGTGTCACTCCTAAGCTTATGGAGGACACCATGCTGGAGATAGGACTACACATATGGTATTGCAATCTGGTTTTTATTGTCCTACTCTCTTCAAGGATGCCCGTAAGTTTGTCTTATCTTGTGATGAATGTCAAAGAATTGGTAATATTAGTAGACGTCAAGAAATGCCTATGAACTATTCACTTGTTATTGAACCATTTGATGTTTGGGGCTTTGACTATATGGGACCCTTTCCTTCCTCTAATGGATATACTCATATTTTAGTTGATGTTGATTATGTTACTAAGTGGGTAGAAGCTATTCCAACTAGTAGTGCTGATCATAACACTTCTATTAAAATGCTTAAAGAAGTTATTTTTCCAAGGTTTGGAGTCCCTAGATATTTAATGACCGATGGTGGTTCACATTTTATTCATGGTGCTTTCCGTAAAATGCTTGCTAACTATGATGTTAATCATAGAATTGCATCCCCTTATCACCCACAGTCCAGTGGTCAAGTAGAATTGAGTAATAGAGAACTCAAATTAATTTTGCAAAAGACTGTTAATAGATCTAGAAAGAATTGGTCCAAGAAACTTGATGATGCATTATGGGCCTATAGAACTGCATATAAAAATCCTATGGGTATGTCTCCATATAAAATCGTCTATGGAAAAGCATGTCACTTACCTCTCGAACTAGAACACAAGGCATATTGGGCTATTAAAGAACTCAACTATGATTTTAAACTTGCCGGTGAGAAGAGGTTATTTGATATTAGCTCACTTGATGAATGGAGAACCCAAGCCTATGAGAATGCCAAATTATTTAAAGAAAGGGTTAAAAGATGGCATGACAAAAGGATACAAAAGTGTGAGTTTAATGTAGGTGACTATGTATTTCTATAGAGCTCTCGTTTAAGATTTTTTGCAGGAAAACTTCTCTCTAAATGGGAAGTTCCTTACGTTATCGAGGAGGTCTATCGTTCCGGTGCCATAAAAATCAACAACTTCGAAGGCACAAATCCGAAGGTGGTGAACGGTCAAAGGATCAAACATTATATCTCAGGTAATCCCATAAATGCTGAAACCAATGTTATTGAAACCGTAACCCCAGAGGAATACATAAGGGACACTTTCCGGAACGTTTCAGACTTCGAAAAGGAATAGGTATGTGGTACGGTAAGTAAACCGACTCCAAAACAGTTTTTAAGGCAATATTTCTCCGTTTTGGAATATTTAGAAAAATAGAAAAATAAGAAGCAGTCCGGGAAGGACATGAGGCATCCACGAGGGTGGAGGGCGCGCCCTACCCTACTGGGCGCGCCCCCCTACCTCATGGGCACCTCGTGTGCTCTCCGCACTCTGTTTTCGTACACGACACGTATTTTGGTCGGTAAAAATTCATTATATAATCTCCCGGGGGTTTTGACCTCCTTATCATGCAAAAATCTCTTGTCTTTGTTTCGAGCTGTCCTGCTGCAGATTTGAGCAACATGTCGTCCCAGGATTCGGAAGGAGAGAGCTATGTGGCTAATTACCTTGCAGATACTAAAGTCTAAGGGGATGTGGAGCATTGTGGTTGGACTACGGAAGAATAAGAGGACTATGAACCCAAGGGAAAGGAGGAGACGAGCTCAGATGAAGATGAAGTCCCACTACCTCAACCTGGGGACATGCATGTGGAGTTCAAAAAGTCAAGCCTCCCTGACAGAATAAAGAAACCTAAGATCGAGTTTATCCCTTTTCGCCTCTTGCAGGAAAACAAACATGAACTATGCAAAAAGATACTGAGCCTGGAGCAGGAGATCGAGGACCTAAGGGACCAAAATTCTGTCCTCAAGCGCAAATTAAAGAAGAAGCCCACTCCATCATCAACAACTCCACCTTCTTCATCAACAAAGAAGACATAATCACATGGGCATGGCCACTCCCCTTGGCAACTGCCAAGCTTGGGGGAGTGCCCCGGTATCGTATCACCATCACTTTTATCTTTACCGTTTTTCTTAGTTCGATCCTTTTGGTAATATCTTGATCTAGTAGAATAAAAAAAATTAGTATGATCTAGTTGTGAGTTTCGCTTTATTATCCTTCTATGTAATCGAGTCAGTGAGCTATATAATAAAGATTAGTGTTGAGTCAAGGGCTTGATTATTTTGCCATGATCCTAAGTGAATAAAAGAAAAGAGAAAGAATAAAAAGAAACAGAGAGATCATATGGATCTTATGGAGAGTAATGAGCTCACATAGAAAAAGTATGATGAATAAAAGTTGTTGAGGGTTGACAAACATAGTTTTGGTCATCGTTGCAATTAATAGGAAGTAATAAAGAAAGAGAGGTCTTCACATATAAATATACTACCTTGGACATCTTTTATGATTGTGAGCACTCATTAAGGTACGACATGCTAAAGAGTTGACGTTGGACAAGGAAGACAACGTAATGGGTTATGTTTTCTTACATCTGAGATAAATTATATTGTATTGGATCCTCCAACATGTTGAGCTTGCCTTTCCCCCTCATGCTAGCCAAATTCACTGCACCAAGTAGAGATACTACTTGTGCTTCCAAATACCCTTAAACCAGTTTTGCCATAAGAGTCCACCATACCTACCTATGGATTGAGTATGATCCTCCAAGTAAGTTGTCATCGGTGCAAGCAATAAAAATTTCCCTCTAAATATGTATAACTTATTAGTGTGGGAGAAAATAAGCTTTATACGATCGTGTGATATGGAAGAAATAAAAGCGACAGACTGCATAATAAAGGTCCATATCACAAGTGGCAATATAAAGTGACGTTCTTTCGCATTAAGATTTTGTGCATCCAACCATAAAAGCGCATGACAACCTCTGCTTCCCTCTGCGAAGGGCCTATCTTTTACCTTTATCTCCTACCTTGCATAAGAGTCATGGTGATCTTCACCCCTCCTTTTTATATTTTATCCTTTGGCAAGCACAGTATGTTGGAACGATCCTGGTATATATGGCTAATTGGATGTGAGTTTTCATGAACTATTATTGTTGACATTACCCTTCAGGTAAAACGTTGGGAGGCAAAACAATAAGCCCCTATCTTTCTTTGTGTCCGATTAAAACTCCATACCCATAAGTATTGCGTGAGTGTCAGCAATTGTGAAAGACTATATGATAGTTGAGTATGTGGACTTGCTGAAAAGCTCTAATACATTGACTCTTTCCTATGTTATGATAAATTGCAATTGCTTCAATGACTGAGATTATAGTTGTTAGTTTTCAATGAAGTTTACGATTCATACTTGATATTGTGATTGAATTATTACTCTAGCATAAGAGATTATATGACAGGAATCATATAAGTTGTTGTTCTAAGAATGATCATGATGCCCTCATGTCCGTATTTTTTTCAACACCTCTATCTCTAAACATGTGGACATATTTTTCAATTTCGGCTTTCGCTTGAGGACAAGCGAGGTCTAAGCTTGGGGGAGTTGATACGTCCATTTTGCATCATGTTGTTATATCGATATTTATTGCATTATGGGTTGTTATTACACATTATGTCACAATACTTATGCTTATCCTCTCTTATTTTACAAGGTTTTCATAAAGAGGGAGAATGCCGGCAGCTGGGATTCTGGGCTGGAAAAGGAGAAAATATTAGAGACCTATTCTGCACAGCTCCAAAAGTCCTGAAACCTCACGGAAGACGTTTTCAGAATATAAAAAAATACTCAGCGGAAGAAATTCACCATGGGGGCCACACCCTGTGGGGGCGCGCCCTACCTCCCTGGGCGCGCCCCCTACCTCGTGGGCCCCCTGGTGGCCCTTCAGTGGCCATCTTCTGCTATATGAAGTCTTTCGATGGGAAAAAATAACAATCAATCTTCTCGGACGAAACTCCGCCGCCACGAGGCGGAACCTTGGCGGATCCAATCTAGGGCTCCGGCAGAGTTGTTCTGTCGGGGAAACTTCCCTCCCGGAGGGGGAAATCATTGCCATCGTCATCACCAATGCTCCTCTCATCAGGAGAGGGCAATCTCCATCAACATCTTCATCAGCACCATCTCCTCTCAAAACCCTAGCTCATCTCTTGTATCCAACTCTTGTCTTCAAGTTCGGGATTGGTGCTAGTAGTGTTAATTACTCCTTGTAGTTGATGCTAGTTGGTTTAATTGGTGGAAGATCATATGTTCAGATCCTATATGCATATTAATACCCCTCTGATTATGAACATGTTTATGCTTTGTGAGTACTTACGTTTGTTCCTGAGGACATGGGAGAAGTCTTGCTATTAGTAGTCATGTGAATTTGGTATTCGTTCGATATTTTGATGAGATGTATGTTGTCGATCCTCTAGTGGTGTTATCTGAACGTCGACTACATGACACTTCACCATTGTTTGGTCCTAGAGGAAGGCATTGGAAACTAATAAGTAGATGATGGGTTGCTAGAGTGACAGAAGCTTGAACCCTAGTTTATGCGTTGCTTCGTAAGGGGCTAATTTGGATTCATATGTTTCATGCTATGGTTAGGTTTACCTTAATACTTTTGTTGTAGTTGAGGATGCTTGCAATAGAGGTTAATCATAAGTGGGATGTTTTTCCAAGTAAGGGTAGCACCCAAGCACCGGTCCACCCACATACCAAATTATCAAAGTACCGAACGCGAATCATATGAACGTGATGAAAACTAGCTTGACGATATTCCCATGTGTCCTCGGGAGCGCTTTACATCATATAAGAGTTTTTCCAGTCTTGTCCTTTGATACAAAAAGGATTGGGCCACCTTGCTGCACCTTATTTACTTTTGTTACTTGTTGCTCGTTACAAATTATCCTATCACAAAACTATCTGTTACTACTTATTTCAGTACTTGCAGAGAATACCTTGCTGGAAACCGCTTATCATTTCCTTCTGCTACTCATTGGGTTCGACACTCTTTACTTATCGAAAGGACTATGATAGATCCCCTACACTTGTGGGTCATCAGTGGCCACCTCGTGGATCCTCCGACTTCATCTCCAAGTCTCCTGTTGTCTTCTGGTCTAGGAAAAATCATCATGAAGGTTTCATTCCGTTTGGACTCCATTTGGTATTCCTTTTCTGCGAAACTCAAAAACAGGGAAAAACATAACTTGGCACTGGGCTCTAGGTTAATAGGTTAGTCCCAAAAAAATATAAAATAGCATATTAATGCATATAAAACATCCAAAACAGATAATATAATAGCATGGAACAATAAAAAATTATAGATACTTTGGAGATGTATCAAGCATCCCCAAGCTTAATTCTTGCTCGTCCTCGAGTAGGTAAATGATAAAAATAGAATTTTTTATGTGGAATGCTACCCAACATATTTATTCGTGTAATTTTCTTTATTGTGGCATGAATGTTCAGATCCATAAGATTCAAAACAAAAGTTTAATATTGACATAAAAACAATAATACTTCAAGCATACTAACAAGGCAATTATGTCTTCTCAAAATAACATGGCTAAAGAAAGCTTATCCTTACAAAATCATATACTCTGGCTATGCTCCATCTTCATCACACAAATATTCAAATCATGCACAACCCCAATGACAAGCCAAGCAACTGTTTCATACTTTTGATGTTCTCAAACCTTTTCAACTTTCACGCAATATATGAGCGTGAGCCATGGACATAGCACTATAGGTGGAATAGAATATGGTGGTTGTGGAGAAGACAAAAGAAGGAGATAGTATCACATCAACTAGGCATATCAACGGGCTATGGAGATGCCCATCAGTAGATATCAATGTGAGTGAGTAGGGATTGCCATGCAACGGATGCACTAGAGCTATAAGTTTATGAAAGCTCAAAAAATAAACTAAGTGGGTGTGCATCCAACTCGCTTGCTCACGAAGACCTAGGGCAATTTGAGGAAGCCCATCATTGGAATATACAAGCCAAGTTCTATAATGAAAAATTCCCACTAGTATATGAAAGTGACTACATAGGAGACTCTCTATCATGAAGATCATGGTGCTACTTTGAAGCACAAGTGTGGTAAATGGATAGTAACATTGTCCCTTCTCTCATATCTCTCATTTTTTTATTTGGGCCTTCTCTCATTTTTTGGCCTCTTTTTCTCATCTGGAGTCTCATTCCGACTTGTGGGGGAATCATAGTCTCCATCATCCTTTTCCTCACATGGGACAATGCTCTAATAATGAAGATCATCACACTTTTATTTACTTGCAACTCAAGAATTACAACTCGATACTTAGAACAAAATATGGCTCTATATGAATGCATCCGGCGGTGTACTAGGATGTGTAGTGAATCAAGAGTGACATGTATGAAAGAATTATGAACAGTGGCTTTGCCACAAATACGATGTCAACTAACTACATGATCATGCAAAGCAATATGACAATGATGATGTGTGCCATAATAAACGGAACGGTGGAAAGTTGCATGGCAATATATCTAGGAATGGCTATGGAAATGCCATAATAGGTAGGTATGGTGGCTGTTTTGAGGAAGGTATATGGTGGGTTTATGGTACCGGCGAAAGTTGCGCGGTACTAGAGAGGCTAGCAATGGTGGAAGGGTGACGGTGCGTATAATACATGGACTCTACATTAGTCATAAAGAACTCACATACTTATTGAAAAAATCTATTAGTTATCAAAATGAAGTACTACGCGCATGCTCCTAGGGGGGTAGATTGGTAGGAAAAGACCATCGCTCATCCCCGACCGCCACTCATAAGGAAGACAATCAATAAATAAATCATGCTCCGACTTCATCACATAACGGTTCACCATACGTGCATGTTACGGGACTCACAAACTTTAACACAAGTATTTCTCAAATTCAGAATTACTCACTAGCATGACTCTAATATCACCATCTTCATATCTCAAAACAATCATAAGGAATCAAACTTCTCATAGTATTCAATGTACTTTATATGAAAGTTTTTATTATATCCCTCCTGGATGCCTATCATATTAGGACTAAATTTATAACCAAAGCAAATTACCATGCTGTTTAAAAGACTCTAAAAATAATATAAGTGAAGCATGAGAGTTCATAATTTCTATAAAAATAAAAAACCACGTCGTGCTCTAAAAAGATATAAGTGAAGCACTAGAGCAAAATTGCCTAGCTCAAAGATATAGTTAAAGCACACTGGAGTATTTCTATAATCACGACATGTGTGTCCTCTCAAAAGTTGTACAGCAAGGATGATTGTGGCAAACTTAAAAGGCAAAGTATCAAATCATACAAGACGCTCCAAGCAACACATATCATGTGGTGAATAAAAAATATAAGCCTCAAGTAAAGTTAGTTACCGATAGACGAAGACAAAAGAGGGGATGCCTTCCGGGGCATCCCCAAGCTTAGGCTCTTGGTTGTCCTTGAATATTACCTTGGGTGCCTTGGGAATCCCTAAGCTTAGGCTCTTGCCACTCCTTATTCCATAGTCCATCAAATCCTTACCCAAAACTTGAAAACTTCACAACACATAACTCAACAGAAAATCTCATAAGCTCTGTTAGTATAAGAAAATAAATCACCACTTGTGGTATTGTTGTGAACTCATTCTTTATTTATATTGGTGTAATATCTACTATATTCCAACTTTTCCATGGTTCATACCCCCCGATGCTACCCACAGAATCATCAAAGTAAGGAAACAACACATAGAAAAACAGAATATGTCAAAAACATAACAGTCTGTAGCAATCTGTAACTCTCGAATACTTCTGTAACTCAAAAAATTCTGAAAAATTAGGAGCGCCTAAGAATTTTGTTTATTAATCTTCTTAAAGAAGAATCGGTATTTTATCATGCTTCTATTAAAAATTGGAATTGCTTTCTTGAGCGCAAAAGTTTATGTTTTTCAGCAAGGTCAAATCAACTATCACCGTAAGCCATCCCAAAGGTCTTACTTGGCACAAACACTAACTAAAACACGAAACCCACATCTAACCAGAGGCTAGATCAATTATTTATTGCAAAACATGAACTAAAAAGCAAAAAAAATTGGGTTGCCCCCCAACAAGCGTTATTGTTTAACGCCCTTAGCTACGCATAAAACACAAATAGATCTAGGTATTTTCATCTTTGGTATGCAATCCATAAGTGGCTCTCATAATAGATTCATATGGCAATTTAATTTTCTTTCTTGGAAAGTGTTCCATGCCCTTACTTAATGGAAATTGAAATCTAATGTTTCCTTCTTTCATATCAATAATTGCAACAATCATTCTAAGGAAAGGTCTACCAAGAATAATAGGGCATGTAGGATTGCAATCTATATCAAGAACAATGAAATCTACGGGAACATAAGTCCTATTTGCAACAATAAGAACATCATTAATCCTTCCCATAGGTTTCTTAATAGTGGAATCCGCAAGATGAAAATTTAAAGAACAATCATCAAACTCACGAAAACCTAGCACATCACATAAGGTTTTTGGAATCATGGAAACACTAGCACCCAAATCACACAAAGCATGGCACTCATAATCTTTAGTCTTAATCTTAATAGTAGGTTCCCACTCATCATAAAGTTTTCTAGGGATAGAAACTTCCAATTCAAACTTTTCTTTGAAAGATTGCATCATAGCATCAACGATATGTTTAGTATAAAGCTTTGTTTTGATTATAAGCTTGAGGAGAATTCAACATGGATTGCAACAAGGAAATACAATCTATTAAAGAACAATTATCATAATTAAATTCCTTTAAATCCAAATGAGTGGGTTCATTGCTACTTAAAGTTTTGGCCTCTCCAATCCCACTTTTATCAATTTTTGCATCAAGATCTAAAAACTCCGAATCATTGGGATGCTTTTTAACTAAAGGTGACTCATCTCCAGTCCCTAATTGGTCAAGATTTATATTGGAAAACAAAGATTCTATAGTAGTCACATCAATCACTTTAATATCTTCATCTTTATTTTCACGGAAACTAGAAGAACATGTTTTTACAAACCAATCTCTTTTAGCATGCATCTTAGCGGTCCTTTCTTTGCACTCATCAATGGAAATTATTGTAGATTTGAGAGACTCATTAATATCATGCTTGGGTGGAATAGATCTAAATTTCAAAGAATCAACATCAAGAGAAATCATATCCACGTTCCTAGCCAAATCATCAATCTTAAGCAATTTTTCTTCAATCAAAGCATTGAAATTCTTTTGTGAACTCATAAATTCTTTAACACTATTATCAAAATCAGAGGGCATCTTATTATAATTTTCATAAGAATTGTTTAGTAATTACCATAATTATTAGATGAATTACTATGAAACGGCCTAGGATTAAAATTACCTCTATACGCGTTATTACCAAAATTGTTCCTACCAACAAAATTCACATCCATAGATTCATTATTACTTTCAATCAAAGTAGACAAAGGCATATCATTAGGATCAATAGAAGCATTCTTGCTAGCAAATAATTTCATAAGCTCATCCATCTTTCCACTCAAAACATTAATCTCTCCAATCGCATGCACTTTTTTACTAGTGGAAGATCTTTTGGTATGCCATTGAGAATAATTAACCATAATATTATCTAGGAGTTTAGTAGCTTCTCCTAAATTAATTTCCATAAAAGTGCCTCCCGTGGTCGAATCTAAAAGATTTCTAGAAGCAAAATTCAATCCGGCAAAAAAAATTGTATAATCATCCACAAATTCAAACCATGAGTAGGGAAATTTCATATCATCCATTTCATCCTCTCCCAAGATTGTGCAACATGTTAATGATCAAGTTGCTTAAAATTCATAATATTGTTCCTAAGGGAGATGATCTTCGCGGGAGAAAAATACTTGGAAATGAAAGCATCTTTACACTTATTCCATGAATCAATACTGTTTTTAGGCAAAGATGAAAACCAAGTTTTTGCACGATCTCGAAGTGAGAAAGGAAATAGCCTCAATTTAACAATATCATTATCCACATCTTTTTTCTTTTGCATATCACATAACTCAACGAAACTATTAAGATGGGATGCGGCATCTTCACTAGGAAGGTCGTAAAATTGATCTTTCATAATAAGATTCAGTAAAGCGGCATTAATTTCATAAGATTCCACACTAGTGGCGGGAGCAATTGGAGTACTAATAAAATCATTGTTATTGGTGTTGGAAAAGTCACACAATTTGGTATTCTCTTGAGCCATCATGACAAAGCAAGCAATCCAACACACGAGCACACGAAAAGTAGACGAAGAAGACGAACGTAAGAGGGGCGAAGAAAAGGCAAATCTTTTCGAAATTCGTTTTAGAAGTGGGGGAGAGGAAAATGAGAGGCGAATGGCGAATAATGTAATGCAAGAGATGGGAGTTTATGATGGGTACTTGGTACGTCTTGACTTGGTGTAGATCTTAGCGGCAACGGCGCCGGAAATTCTTCCTGCTACTTCTTGAGCTTGCCTTCGTTTTTCCCTTGAAGAGGAAAGGGTGATGCAGCAAAGTAGAGATAAGTATTTCCCTCAATTTGAGAACCAAGGTATCAATCCAGTAGGAGACAACGCACAAATCACCTAATACCTGGACAAACAATCAAACAACTTGCACCCAACGTGATAAAGAGGTTGTCAATCCCTTCACGATTACTTGCAAAAGTGAGATCTGATAGAGATAGATAAACGGTAAAGTAAATATTTTTGGTATTTTTGGTTTATAGATCGGAAAGTAAAAGATTGCAAAAATAGTAGATCAGAAACTAATATTGTAGATCGGAAACTTGTATGATGGAAAATAGAAACTTATATGCTGGAAAATAGACTCGGGGGCCATAGGTTTCACTACAGGCTTCTCTCAAGATAGCAAATAGTACGGTGGGTGAACAAATTACTGCCGAGCAATTGGTAGAAAAGCGCAAAGTTATGACGATATCTAAGGCAATGATCATGAATATAGGCATCACGTCCGTGTCAAGTAGACCAGAACGATTATGCATCTACTACTATTACTCACACATCGACCGACTCCTGCCTGCATCTAGAGTATTAAGTTCATGAAGAACAGAATAACACATTAAGTAAGATGACATGATGTAGAGGAATTAACTCAAGCTATATGATGAAAACCCCATCTCTTTATCCTCGATGGCAACAATACAATACGTGCCTTGCTGCCCCTACTGTCACTGGGAAAGGACACCGTAAGATTGAACCCAAAGCTAAGCACCTCTCCAATGCAAGAAAAACGAATCTAGTTGGCCAAACCAAACTGATAGTTCAAAGAGAATTACAAAGATATCAAATCATGCATAAAAGAATTCAGAGAAGATTCAAATAATATTCATAGATAAGCTTATCATAAATGCGCAATTCATCAGATCTCGGCAAACACACCGCAAAAAAGTATTACATCGAATAGATCTCCAAGAACATCAAGGAGAATATGGTATTGAGAATCAACGAGAGAGAATAAGCCATCTAGCTACTAGCTACGGACCCATAGGTATGAGGTAAACTACTCACGCTTTGTCTGAAGGGCAATAGAGTTGATGTAGAAGCCCTCCGTGATCGAATCCCCTCCGACAGGGTGCCGGAAAATGTCCCTAGATGGGATCTCATGGGTATAGAAGGTTGCGGTGGTGGAAAAGTGTTTTTGTGGATGCGTCTGGTGGTTTGGGGATATTTGGGTATATATATAGGCGAAAGAATTAGGTCAGGAGGGTCACGGGGGGGCATAATGGTGAGGGCACGCCTCATGGCTCCTCCGACTTCATCTTCAAGTCTCCTGGTTGTCTTCTGGTCCAAGAAAAATCATCGCGAAGGTTTCATTCCATTTGGACTCCGTTTGGTATTTCTTTTCTATGAAACTCAAAAATAGGGAAAAACAAAAACTGGCACTGGGCTCTAGGCTAATAGGTTAGTCCCAATAATAGTATAAAATAGCATATTAATGCATATAAAACATCCAAAACAGATAATATAATAGCATGGAACAATAAAAAATTATAGATACATTAGAGATGTATCACATCTCCATGGATAGATCATTGCGTGTGCGTAGAATTTTTTTTGTTTTCCATGCAACGATTCCCAACACATGTTTCAATCAATGGTTGATTTAACTATTTCATGAAACATGTTGCAATCCTAAAAATTATGTTTGAACGAATCATGCAACTTACTATACATTCGTCCTCGGAATGATGTCTTAACATGCTGATCAAGAATGCTAATATAATTATTTATCAACAACAAATCAAAGATTTGATCACACATGTTTGAATTGAAGGTATACTTCTTTTTTTCCTGTCGATCTTCGTGTGAGAACGACTTTGGAGGTAAGCAAAGGAATGGTTCAGATTTGGGATCTCCTCACTCGGCTATGCATTGCGTTTTGCACTCTATCTCTGATGTATTTGGATAAGAATTTCTCAAAAGAATTTGACCTTGGCTTTAAATTTCTGAAACAAAAATATTTAGAACACACATCTCTTAATTGAGACCTAATGTAATCCAAGTAAGAAATAAGGAAAGCTGCCCAATTAGATATGAACTTTAGATAAAGCAATGGGGAAAGCCTTGATTGCAACAATAAGTCACTATCGGTCCTTATAAATGGCGCAATGGGTTGACTGATATGCTCTATAACAATTTTATTGCTAACAAGTAAATTACCCTTCTTCATTGGTCTTTCAAAATTACATCTGAGAATTTTTCTAATAGATGCATCAACAATAAAGTTGTGACCAAATCTAAAAATGGGTAAATTACTTGCTAGACATACCTCTTCAAATATGTTGGGAGAGCATGATGGTGGTGTGACTTGAACAATATCTTGCTCCGTCTTTAGATGGCTCCCCAACACCTTTTCATCACATTTATATTGATTTAGTGCATCATTACTTTGAACATCTTTGTCAGCCGAAATTTGTCTGGCTACTTGTTCTTTTCCTCGAGGCTTGTCAATTTCTATGGCCCGAAACTTATAGGGCAGAAAGTAGGTTCCATTAACTTCAGAAAAGTCATGCATGGCTGTTTTGCTATGCTTGCCATGCCCTTTCTCAATAATGCTTGCCTCTTTGGATTTGATGGACTCAGAATATATGCTACTTGATTCGGCTTTTTTAACCAAAGCACTTTCATGTTCCGAATCATCCTTCTTTTCATTGATTCTACCAATTGGCAATGTTTCTTTTATGTAAGTCAATTGTTTTTATTTTGTTTCTCGCAGTCTCGCGGCAAAATTGGCTTTAAGATTTTTCTCAATTTCAACACTCCATATATGATTGTGCCCCCCCCTCCAATGCTTCTAGACTCTTTTGGCAATGAACCGTTGTTGAATTTTTGCAATTGTGTAGGGGGTGTATAATACTCCCTCCGTCCGGAATTACTTGTCGCGAAATGGATGTATCTTGACGTATTTTAGTTCTAGATACATCCATTTTTACCCATTTATGCGACAAGTAATTCGGGGCGGAGGGAGTATGATGTAGTACTAGGTGAAGGCGTTTGCAATGTTGTAAAACCATATTTTTGCTCGCCAATTTTATCAATTGGCAAAGATTCATCTTCTTGTAAAACTCTAGATTTTATTGCATTATAATTGGGAACTAACCCCTTATCATGCTCTTCAAGGCAAAGAGCACTAATCTTGTTATTTCGGGTTGTATCCCTTTTTAATGTAGACACTTCCCATTCTGTAAGGGATTGCTCCACAATACTTTTAGATTCTTTCAGCAATGAGGTGTTGCTGAAATTATGCAATTACGTAGAGATGCATTATATGCAACAATATTAGATAATGGCATGTGCACTCCTGCAAAATTTTCACTTATTCGGCTATGACCATGAAGGTGTAGAGCCGAATTATGAGCATCTACAGTTCTATACGGTGCCGAAAAATTACTAACATAAGGTGTAGCATATGACGGCTGAGAATAACTGGCTAAATAGCTAGTAGTAGCATGACCAATTCTCTCATCCATCGGCATGGTTGAACTAGTATAGTACAAATTAGTTGCCGATGAATAAAAAAGGTGAAACACTTTGTCACGTACTATTGGAAGTTCCTACCCGAGGTGTTTCAACTTGATTGACCAAACTCATCATGTTGTTCATCGGCATAACGAGTTCCGGGGTTGCCGATGCATGAGAGTTGGAGTACATATGGTGCATGTTACTAGTATCATAAGAAGTTGAAGCATGTAAGTTACTTTCAATCGGGCTATGCACGTAATTAGATGCATGATTGAAAAAACTAGGGTTGGCCGATAGAGTATACTCATCGAACGATATAGTAACACCATACGAATTATTTGCATCTACTCTATAGGGGACTGGGTATTCATATTACCTTGGTAGATTGTAAACCCTAGATGATGATCTCTTCGTAGCAAGAACGGGTTATAGACTGTTCAAAGCTTCGTCCCCAGTGGAGTCGCTAAAAGCATGTTGACACACGAACACGTCACCGTGTACCCTCGACGTTGGGGGTGATGCGCCGCAGCTCACGTCGAAGGAGACCCATTTGGAAGCGTGTTCCACAAGCAATCCGGCGGGTGCTTTTGAGGACCCGAAACCCCATACACTGGGGAGGGACCCCATCAGGGTGGCGTGACGGCTATGGGCTGCCCTAGATCGATCTGATCGCCCCTAAGGCCTCGAGGTTCGCGGCCCTACAACAAGAAGAACGAACGAAGAAAAGGAGGAAGAAGAAGAACAAGGGAGAGAGATAAAAGTAAAGGTAAAAGTGGTAGATGATTATTCGATTGTGTGTTCTTCAATCGGCCGTCACCTCTCATCTATTTATGAGGCGTCTGGACTTCCCGTACAAGAAAAGGACTCCAAATTCCATCCAAATATTTCCAAAATTACCCAAATTCTGATTTAGGTAAGCCTGAGACAGTGGTTCGGTTTTTGAGTCTCACAGGACACAAACGACCTCTGATGAAGATGAGCACAGAAGAAAATTTAGTAGTTTTAACAAGACGAACAACTTTCATGTTGAACGTTTTTAGATTCGAGGCCATCTTCAACACCCTACAAGGCTATCTTTAACTTCCAATCAGACTCGGTCATGTAGTTTTCTTGCATGTCCGAGCCTTGTAGCAACCTTACAGGTTGTATACTATCTCAGATGATGATGATTCTAAAAGCAAAATTGACCGATGATACGCACAACTCCCGTCTAGAACACTTTTTCATCCGAGACCATCTAGATAGTCCTTTTAGCCCTTCTTCAGCTTCTGGTCGTATTGACCTTGACAGTTTCCACTTGGCTGACAAGCTTTTTACCGGTAAGGTTTTCACGCCGGCAAGTTTCCATGCCGGCAAGCTTTTCACGTCGGCTAGCTTTCCACTTGGCTGGTAAGCTTTTCACACCGGTAAGCTTTCACGTCTACAAGCTTTTCATTCAGCCGACAAGCTTCACACCCGGCAAGCTTTTCACTTGGCCATCGTAGCAAAAGTTTCATGTTGCCTCGCATTTTCGCTGGCAAGCTTCATTCAGCCGGCAAAGGCCGGATAGCTCACGTGACCCATCAGACACCACCTTGGTGGGTGTCTGGTCCCTCATGTCATTTTTTCACTCGGGACCGGTCCGCAGAGGGTTGCCTCTAACTTTTGTATACGAGGTCGGATTGGGATGAATTTTATTTAAAATCAACCGATTCAACAAGATGAAGATACTTCATGTAGAACATTTTTTCATATGAGGCCGTCTTGGGGCCGTAATCAGTCAAACAGTGATCAAAATATAAAATTATAGAACTTTGAACATAGTTCCGGCTCCTAAGATGAGGTCGGATGGTGATGACCTAAACATCAAAGTTGCTCAATTTGATGATATGAAACTTTTTCATGTTGACACCCTTTTCATTTGAGACCATTTTAATTGCATTTCATACCATGCTAAAATCGGGTGTCAACAGATTATACGTGAGTGTCTTCATAGGGGTGACTGTATACGCGTATGTACAAACATCTGCGTATGTACATTATTAAAAAAACTAGACGCGTGCAGGCAACATGAAACTTTTTTTTAACGTCAGTACATACGCAAGCACTCATATATACGTGCATACACTTATCTCTATGAACGTACGCACGCACACCCTATCCCTATGAGCACCTCCGAGAGACTGGGTCGGCATTTCATCTTGAAATTTACGAAGTCACCATAGGCATCTCGTCATTGACGGGAACGTCTCCTCCCATTAAAAGCGTATCACCGAAAATCCTAAAATAAATTCAAAAATAATAAGAGCACCAAGACTTAAACCCTGATAGATTAACAATACCACTATCTCTCTAACCATTCAATTACAGGTTGGTTCACAACAACATGAAACTTTTGCTACTACGATGCCGTGGACCCTGTAAGGAAAGATCCCTTCGTGGGCATCCCATAAAATAGGAAACAAATTAACGCCGGTCCATGCCCGCTTGTTCGCGCTCGTCTTTGCCTCTTCCATTGACTTGACACGCGTATGCATGCATCCACCAGACAGCTGCATGTGTTTCATGAAAACGGTCGCCATTCCCTGACGTCGTGGAGAAACGTAGGTTGATTATACAGCGGCGACGCAGATTTTCTCCGAGATGATGGACCCATGGGTTCTCACGGTACAGTCGATTCGCACATGTACGTACTGCGCGACCACATCATATATTACAACTCCACGTTAGTCATCGCTCCGATGAAGGGAAAAAAAGTCACTCTTCTACTTTACTTCTTGTATAATGTGTACCTAGTGACTAGTAGTAGTATTTCCTATCGCCGCGTCCTTGACCTCGAGTCTTCGTGCAAGTGGGGCATTATTTTGGATGGGCAAGTGGAGAAGAAAAGAACTGAAAAACTAGAACACCTACATATTTGATGCCTCCCCTAAAAAAACATATCTGATGCCTCCCCTAAAAAAACATATCTGATGCCTCCCCTAAAAAAACATATTTGATGCCTAGTCCCAAATAATCATCCATTTTTTCTTTCTGGAAATATTTAAAACATGCCCCTTTTTAATATATTGGTAAACAAGTTTAAATATTGAAAAATCAATATATTACATAAAAAATGAACAAGCATTGCAATAACTCCCTTTTAAGTGATAAGAGGGCACATATGATGTGCTACAAGGTAAGCAATCTATTATTAATCCAAATATTCATATTCACACAATTTTATACAGTACCTAAATGACTTGCCCCCACTTCCATAATTTAGTATGTCTAGCTATGCCACATTAACCTGATTAGTTTTACCAATTACTTACATGCATGCGTACGTCCTTCATACATACTCCCTCTGTCCCAAAATATAAGAACGTTTTAACACTACACTTGTGTCAAAAACGTTCTTATATTATGAAACGGAGGGAGTAGTTTTCTTACCCACATTTATTGAACTCCCTTTTATGTGATAACTGAGGGCACATATGATGTGATGAAAGCTAAGCAATACTACTATTAATCCAAAAATTCATATTCACACAATCAAATATCATCAAAATATACTTCAAGTGATTCCCGTGGAAATGTGCGGGGTATGTTCTAGTAAAACAAAATGTTCATCTCGTATTTACAAAAATGATATGTACATTTTTAAAGTACGTGCATATACATGAACTAATTGTTCATCGTGTATTTTAAAATATTCATGTACATACAAAAATGTGTTATCAAAAAGAGAAGAAGAAGAAGAAGAAGAAGAAGAAGAAGAAGAAGAAGAAGAAGGATGAAACTAATCAATAGCCAAAAATATTTAAAAAAATGAATGATAAAAAAAACTAAAATGGAAAAACCTAAAGATAAAAAAAAACTGAACAAACTCCCCCGTACTGATGGATCAGCCCATTGTGTGCGCACCTCGTGCATTTTGACACAGGGTGGCAAGTTGGGCCGCATTGTATAAGTCAACCCAGGTCGCTTTTCATCTCCAATAATCCGGTGAGGTACGTAAGAACATCAATGGGCATAGTAGATTAGCATTATTAAATTTATGAAACAGAAAGAAAGAATCAGCAGTATATTGTCTTAACATTTACTCTTATTCTCTATGAATATTATAGATTTTATTAATACGCAGACTGAAATAAATACATAGATTGAAAGGTTGTACATATAAGGAAGGTAAGAATAGATTGAATAAAGAACAAATCTGATAACGCCCGAACGTCAGGTATGAGCACATGGCAAATTGAACGTTTTTATGGCAAGTTTAGTGACGCGGGGATGGCAACTTTAGTTGGCAACCATGGCAACTTCGTGCTTTAGTTTTTTTTATGGAAAATTGTGGTGTGAGTCAACTAACTTGCTATTCTTGGGTCACTAGAATTGCCATAAAAACAAATGATTTGCCATGTGCTCGTAACTGACGTCAGGTGCTTATCATTTACGGTAAAGAAAAATCATGATCTCATGAGGGTGAGCTAATTATTAAACCCGTCCTCGGTTCCGGTTGATGGCTGCAACTCGCCTATATGAAGCAGGAATTGCTATTAATGACCGGGTCAGCCATATGGTGGTGAATCCGTTCCCGTGCCTTATACACACCGTCCGTCACACTATAGGAGCCCAATACCATGTCGTGGCAAGCTAGTTTCATCCTTCTTTTCTTGGTGACTTTTTTTTCTTGTGTGTTGATTTCAGAGAGCTCCTCGTTAGCGCATCACGAGCTGGAAACACACGCTGGGCCTCACACGGGTGAAATGGGCCCCGTCCAAACAGTTGCTCGTTCACTCGATCGATCACCCAACTCATTAAGGCTCGGTTGCTTGAAGTTCATAAGCTTTTGCTGCTGCTTTGTTGTGTGAGAAATGGCTAAGTCCGCTACAGTTTTTTCGAACAAAAGATTGGAATAAGAAAATGTTCGTAGATTGAGAAGAAGCTCTATTTTTTAAAAATGTGCAAGAACTTCGGAAATTGTGCACGGATTTGGAAAATATTCGTTACTTAAAACATACTCTACAATTCGATTTTTTTTGTGCTACTATGTTGTGTGAAAAATATTCCTTAATTGAAAAATATTCGTTCATGGATTACTTCTTTGTTGTGTGAAACACGGCTAAGCTGAAAATAAAAAAATATTTGCGGATTTCAAAAAAGGTCATAAGTTTGGAAAAATGTCCACGGACAAGAAAAAAGTTCATGAATTTGAATTTGTTTTGTGAATTGTTTTTTTGTATATTTATAAAAAAATCATATGATTTTAAAATGTTCACGGACAGAAGAATGATCCTGAATTTGAAAAATTATCATGGTTTAAACAATGGTCAGGAATCTTGAAAAAAGATCGTGAATTTGAAAAAGTTCAGGAAATTGGAAAATTTTCACATATTTTAAAAAAATTCATGAATTTGGAAAAATGCCCATGAACTTGAAGAAAGATCATGAATTTGAGAAATGGTCGTGAAACTGAAAAATATTCATGAACTTGAAAAAGGTCGTGAATTTGGAAAATGTCCATGAAATAAAAAAATACAAAATTATAAAAGATTACGGAATTTGAAAAAAATCATGGATTTGAAAAGGCTTGTGGATTTTAAAAATATTCGTAGTTTTAAAAAAAGCTCACTAATTTCGAATAAGTCCGTGACTTTGAGAAAAGGTTGTGAATTCAAAAAATGTTCATGGATTTATTTATTTTTTTCTCATATTTGAAAAGTACGCACGAAATGGAAAGAATTGCAAATTCATTTTTTTATTTTGAAAAAACCACAAATGTAAGAATTTTCGTGAATATGAAAAACAATATTATGATTTTATAGATTTTTTTGTAGTGAAACAAGATCATTATTTGAAAAAGTGATTCAAAACCTATCACTATAAAAACAACGAGTAACTGTTAAGCCATCGCAGGCTGACCCATTTTATGGCATCCGAGTGATGGTATAGCTGGTGGTTTTGTGGTGGGAGATTGTTCGTTTCTGAATTCCCTTGGCAGCGATGCGGCTTGAGGGCTTCAGAATCGCGATCCAATAGGGATGGAGTGCATCTTCGGCGAGCCACAGTGACATGTGCTGCGCCGTAAGCGGTGCGCCTGTTCAGAGGCTCTTTCCGCAACATTGCTGCTATGGCTTTCTATTGGATCTTGGCTTGTTGGTGGCATTTTCTTTTTCTCTCCGCGATGACGGGGTTGAAGTTTTGTGCCATTCGATGGTTGGTAGCCGGGATCCAAAAGGAGTTTTTTTGCATATTTCTACAATTGTGGGTGCTTCCTGTATATCCTAGTGTCCTTTCTCTCTGGATTTATCCTCGAAGATGCCACATATGTTGCATTTTACTTTGTTTATCTATACCTTCTAATAAAGCAAGGTGCGTTTATTCAATTTTTTCATCCGTTCACCTAAATAATTTATATTTATTATCCGAGGTGGTACTAATTTTTTGCACGCGCTCACGATCAAATATGTCCGTCCTATAATTTCATACATGGGCTGCCCATAAGGTCCACCGCATGGGCCGGTCATCCAGCCTATTTCTTCAGCCGACAGAGACTAGCATGCGATTTGCGTTCTAAGACAGAGTCGCTACCAAATTAAATTGTCCCACCTTGCTCTTTCATAGAAAACTGCCCAGGTTTTATATAATTCATCATGGAATTTCTTTCATATGCCCTATGTTGGAGAATGACTAGGAGCTATAGCTAGCTCGGGAAGAGAAGTGAGTGCACCTCGTCTAACTCCACTGTATCATGATAATGGCTTCATTTTATTATTTGTTTTTGTTTACAATATTTTTAAGCATAAACATATTACTTGATGTGATGTCTATAGAAGTGTAAAAAAAAGTGTAAGCATTAAAACCATGCATTAATACATGATCGTTTAAGGTAAATATTTAACACATGCAAATTGATTAAAAAAATCTTAAACTATGTACAGTGGGCTATAATTTAGCAACTTCATTCTATTTTTTCATAGTGGATAATACTAATATGAGCAACAAGAATATTACCATGTAGTAATTTGATTCTTTACTAAGGAAAACATTAATGACGGTGATAACATAGGTACCATAGTTTCATAGGGGTTTTCAATCATACAAATATACAAATACTAAGCTGATGATTTTTTTTCAAAAAAAGAATAAGCTGATGATTTTTTTGTAATTATCTCAATGTGATATTGTTAGCTAGCAAAACTATTACATAGAAAGGTTATAAAATTTTATGGTATGTGCCATTCATTATTACAAGATTTTTCTATCACAAAAATAAAAATATTGTATGATGATTGTTCGCGCATGTGCACTGCTCTATTTATAATTACCGGTAGGAAGTTATGTGGACAAACACTAGCTACTCATTTCCTACATAGTTTTATCTACTCCGTAGCGAAGCCGGAACAATTAAGAGTGGATGTGCTTTGCACGTGTAGTTATCCTTAAATTTGAATAAATGCTGTTTTTTCTCCCGTTGTAAGGCACGGGCATTTGTCCTAATTTTAATAAAGTGTGGTAGTTCTCCTTAAAAAAATTACTAGGGGAGGGGGGGTGCGAGCCATGTACAAAGAAGTACAGCGTGTTTGGTTTGCTTCCTCAGTTCGTGATGCCTTGCCTGAAGCTTGCCTGGGATCTAGCTGTGTTTGTTTGGTTGAAGCCCTGAAAAAAGTAGTCCAAGCCTGGCCTGGATCGCCCAGCCTGCCAGGCATCCATTTTTCGTAGCCTGGGCGACGTCCTGTGTTAGCCTGGAGCTAATCTGAGCAATTTTGACATGGGTCATGGGCTGACACAGTCTACTTCCGAATATTTTAATCCATAGACATTTCCCACGCCCAGGACATGATCCAAACACATACTAGTCCAGGGAGCCTAACCAGGCAGGAAATTTGTATTCGATGTGTCTGGCCAGACAGCGTTTTTGCCCAGGCGTGCAGCCCAGGGCAGCAACCAAATTGACCCATAGTGCCTTAAGCACCAAATAGCGATTCCTATTTACGCAATGACTATATCTCGCCCTAAGCGAGCCAGTAGAATGTCTCGCCGCAAGCATCTACATTTATGGGTCGGTCCAATAATGACTTTCAAAGAAATGGAGTAATGAAGTAGAAAAAGGGAGTAGACATGATTCCATCCCAGGTCTACCAGATAGGAGCTTACGCTCCTAACAAGTGAGTTAGCGTTGGGTTCCTACTATACTCTAAGGCGCGATCTGATTAAAGAGAATAGAGTCAGTTATCCATAGGGTTCTCTGTTTTTTTCCTGATTTTCCTTCGTTCTTTTCTCCATTTTCACAGTTTTACTCAGTTTTCATCAGGTTTTTTGTTTCTCTTTCGGTTTTCATTTTTTGCTTTCATTTTTTTTTGTATATGTCAACAATATTTTTCTTATGCAGTTTTAAGTTTTTCCAATACAAATTAAAAACTTTTCTAAAGTATGGTCAACATTTTCTAAAAATTAAAATGCTTGATTAATAATTTTTATATATAAGATCAACATTTTTTTATACATGGTCAAGAGTTTTTCTATAAATTTTTTAAAATTCTTGATTAATTATTTTCAATAAAAAGATTAACATTTTTTACTGCATGGTCGACATTTTTTCTACACACATTTAACATTTTACGAACACTTGGTTAACATTATTCTAACACTTGTTAAATATTTTTTAAATGCTTGATTAACATATTTTGCAACATGGTAAAAAAATCATTACTTTCTTAATACATGGTTAACCTTTTTTCTATACACATTTAACATTTTCCAGATGCTAGATTAATATTTATCAAATACTTGTTCAACATTTTTTCAAATGCTTGATTAACATTTTTATATGCATGATCAAATTTTCATCATTTCTTAATGCATGGTTACATTTTTTCGACACACATTTAACATTTCCCAAATGCTTGGATAGCATTTTTCAAAGACATGTTCAATTTTTTTTTCAAAATGCTTGATTAAAAAAATTACTTGCATGATAAAAATATTAAAGATTTTTTAATACATGAAAACAAATTTTATGTGCAGATTCAACATTTTTTTGAATGCTTGATTAACAATTTTCTAAAACTTGTTACAAAAAATTCAAAAATGCTTGATTAACATTTTTTGAATGCTTGAGAAAAATTATATATGAAGAATAATTTAATGCATAAAAAATGTACAAAAAGAAAAAAAAGAAAAAATCAGAAAAAGAAATAACAAAAAAGAGGCTGTGGCCTGCCCTGCGTGTGGGCCGGGCCATCTCGTTCCCCCTTCATCGACTCAGAAATTGGACTCCTGCGCGACCACGCGGAAAACCCTATTCAATGCGCGTCGCAACAAACTGCCGGGGCTTCACACGGGCGAATTAACCGAGCGACGCGATGGGCCGGCCCATTTTACGTACGCAGTTCGCCAAGAACATTATCCGGTTTTGGGAAGCTTCTAGAAGGTTCCCTGAACTGTTTTTTCTTCTTCTTTCTTCTTCTTCTTCTTCTATCTCTTCTTCCTCTTCTTTCCCTTTTTCTGTTTATTCTTTCCTTCTTCAATTTTTTTTATTTCTTCAGTTTTTTTTCACATTTTTGGAAACAGTTCGGAAATTTCAAAGACTGATCATGATCGCAAAATTGGATCATAAATTCAAAAAACTTTCGCTTTTACAATATTGTTTGGGATTTTCACAAAATGTTCCAGTTATTCTAAATTTGTCCGGAATTTTTTGGTTCAATATTTTCCCAACATTTCATAAAATGTTCTGAATTTCAAAAACTGTTCGCGTTTTCTCTTTTTATTCACAAATTCACAAAATGATGTGGAATTCCAACATATGTTCACAAATTTGAAAAAAATCATTTTCTGAAAATTTGTTTGCAAGATAAAAATATGTTTGAGGAATTTGAAAAACTATTCTTATTACTTAATTTCTGTCATAAATTTGGAAATTGTTCTGTAATTTCAAAAAATGTTCCAGCTTCTACAATTTTGTTCACATATTCTAAAAATGTTTTTGTTTTTCAATTTCGGAAAAAGTTGCGTGTTGAAAAAATTGTTTGTAATTTCAAAAAATGTTTGTGTTTTGAAAAAAAATTGTTCTCGAGTACAATTGGGTGAGGTATTGTTCACATGTAGCCATTTTCTCTGGTGGTTAACAGCGCTTGTGGAGGAAAGGAATCAGTGGCGGAGCTTGAAAAGAAAAGTTGGTCGGGCCGAGAGCACAATAGTTTTCAAATTCTAATGCATGTATACTATTTCAATATATATAGTAATACACCTTCTGTTCACATTGAATACAAGATGAGCAGATGCATATATATACATATATACTACCAAGACCAAAATAAGCTATAACATTTGACCATATATACTACTCAAAACCAAAATAAGCCATACCATTTGACCATCAGGCAAGGTTGTGTGCATGTACATACTACAAATCGGCATTCCGTTCCTTCACGCATTCCATGGCTGCGTACACCTCAACTCGTAACCTGTAAACATAATGGAGTGAATTATTTATGCTACAGCAAGGCCTATTGTGTAAACAAAACTTGCCTACTAAATTAGAAACCATCTACTATGGTCTGTGGTCTTGGACACTAGACAGTAAACTACAATGATCTTCAGTGAAATATTCAGCCAATTGGGTATTTTGAGGATGACTCAATATAAATGAACAATGACCTAGGAATTAACGCCGCGAGGAAACGAAAAAAACGCGTTTTTTATTTTTTTTTCTTTCACGAGAGTCACGGTTTTGCTTCTACAAGAGGCATGGGTGTGATTTCACGAGAGGTACGGGCGTGCCTCTTTCGGAAAGGGAAAAAACCGTGCTCCCGGTTCGGTTTTTTCGCCTGGTTTTTTCGTCCAGTTTTTTTCATGAAAAAAAAGTTTGTCAAAACCTATCAACCTGGGTTCTGGTTTTGAAGATCTCGACGCGAGGAATCCAATGATGAAAACGGTTCGAGATTTGGACGCACAGTTTAAAAGATTTTGGGAAAGTGGAGTGTTTTTTGCAACGAGTACTCCTTAATTAGTGATTTTGTTGTTTTTTCATGTTTTCCATTGTCAGCAGGTAATGGGCCAGATTGGAAAACGGCCCAGTCAAGAAACGTGCAGGCGCCAAATTGTCAAACGGGCGCTGAAGGCGCCGACTAGGGGCTCCCGTGCATCCATCCCCATGTTCCCCTCAAAAAATCCATCCCCATGTGCCACGTCCTCGGTATGGGACAACCCATAATAATTTGTTTCCTGAAGCAGTATTGCCTTTTCTTTTTCTTTCACCTGGTTTTTCCTTTTTTTCTTTTTTTCTTTTTTTTTCTTTTTAAGTTTTACTTCCTTTTTTTTAATTTCAAAAGTTTTTTTTAGTGATTTTTGAAGAATTTTCGAACCCACAGACATTCCTTGACAATGCAAATCATTCTTGCAATTCAAGAATACTTTTTGAACTCATGGACATTTTTCTGAAATTTTTCATTATTTTTAGAATTTTCAATTTCTTTATGATATTTGGGACATTTTTGTATTCATTAACATTTTTCGAAATTCATTTTTTTCTGAAATACGTTAATTTTTTTACGGACTTCCAAACATTTATTCCAAAGTCGTGCACATATTTAAAACTCATGAACATTGTTCGATATTCATGATTGTTTTTCAAAATCATAAACATTTTTCGAGATCTTGTTAATTTTTTGAGTTCATGAAGATTTTTTGAGTGAGCAAACATTTTTTCAACGAATATTTTTTGTATTCGCAATTTTTTAAAAAAAATACGTGAACATTTTTTGAATCCACGTATAGTTTATGATTTAGAGGAAGGGACGATTACAGAAGCATTATCAAAAAACAAAAAGATGTGGACAGCCCTGTGGAAACCCAATGTCATCCCCAAGGTTCGAGTCCTCCGGTGGCGGGTACTCCGTGGGATACTCCCGAATTTTTTTAACTTGCAATACCGCCATATCAAACCCCTAGGTATGTGCGACATCTGCAAGGCGATGAATGAGGACATGCTACATGCATTGATACACTGCACACATGCAAAAAAGTTTTGGCTGGCAGCTCGAGATAGATTCGATCTACATCTAGCATGGCTGCATCCAAACACCTAGGCTCGTGATATTTTGCTTGAACAACTTTTCACAGAGGTGGACAGAAGCAAGATCATCACAATCATGCACAATATATGGTTGTCTCGCAATTGCTGGACGCATGACCATGACGGCTATGACCCTGTACAAGCGCTGAAGTGGGTTCATGAGACTTTGGCGATTTTGGAGATCCCATCAAAACAAAAGATTCAGCCGGCTGGACAGTGTTGGCGACCATCGAAAGTGGGCTGGATCACGATCAATGCCGACGGAGCGGTTAATGTTGAGGACATGAAGGGGGCGCGGGTGGTGTGGCTCGATCACATATCGCGTTCCTGGGAGCTTGGAGTAAGCCCTTACATGGTGTGATCGGTCCCTTCATTATGGAACTTTTAGCTCTCCGGTAGGGGGTGATTTTTACTCGGTTTTGTGGTTCCTCACATGTGATAATGGAGGTTGACTATCAGGATTTGGTTAACCTCTGGAAGTCGCGCGGCAATTCCAGATATGTTGCAGCGCCTATCTTGATCGAGTTAGAGGAGATTAGTGCTAGTTTCGCTTCTTTTTCTGTTACCCATGTCAATAGGGAGGTAAATGTTCCGGCCCACCAATGTGCACGTCTAGCCTGCACATCAGAGTGGACGGAGAGTTGGCTCGATGTAAGCCCTGAGTTCTTTCATCCTTGCCTACGAGCGGACTGTAACACCATGATTATCAGTTAATAAAGCTCCCATATTTGACGCAAAAAAAGAATATTTTATGATTTCTCAAACATTATTTCAAAACCAGGAACACTTTTTGAATTCGTGATTTTTTTTCAAATTAATTGTTTTGAATAGGCAAATTATGTTTCAAAATTAACAAATTGTTTTGGAATTTTTAATATTTTTTAAATACAGAATTAATATGAAGAAGTAAAGAACTAAACCCGAAAAGAAAAAGCAAAACCTTAAAAAACGAAATGAAATCTTTTTGGGCGGCATCTGGCACAATACATGGCCGGCAGAGAACTGAGCGCTTGGAAGCAGGGCTGCGCGTTTGCGTGTCATTATTTTTTATTTTTTATTTTCCTTTTCATTATTATTTTTGTTTATTATTTTATTTTTATTTTTATGAGTTTCTTTCCTTTTTCATTTGTCTTTTTAATCAATAAAATAAATGTAAACGTGCATATCAGTAAAATAGCCGAATTTTTTATAAACAATAGATGTAAAGTACATTAAAATGTTGATCACACTTTTAATACATGTTGAAGTTTTTTCAAATACAACTTTTTTTAATGAATCAAGAATATTTTTCTAACAATATAAAATATACTTTCGTTCACAATAAATATATTTTAAATAAATTATGAACATTTTTTAATTGTATAAATTACTATATTTTTCAACATAACATTTTAAAAAAATATTTTCAGAATATTTTGAAATATAAAGGTATATAAGGGTTTTAAATAAATAATAGGTGAAAAAACAAAGCAAAAG
Organism: Triticum urartu; assembly: GCF_003073215.2. Taxonomy (NCBI): domain Eukaryota; kingdom Viridiplantae; phylum Streptophyta; class Magnoliopsida; order Poales; family Poaceae; genus Triticum; species Triticum urartu. The sequence continues at coordinate 418,891,054 of NC_053026.1, read as the reverse complement.
CAAAACAAAAGAAAAAAGAAAAAATGCTAGAGAATCCCACTAATCACGCTATTCGGCCGGTCTATGGTGAGGTGCCATATTCGCCCGACTCATTTGCATGGCAAAGATGGTCATATATAGTTAAAGACTGCTTCCCAATTTTTCATGCAATTTAGGATGAAATCCTATTTGGTGCTTATAGATACCGACAAAGGTAAAATGGTACATAATGTATACCCTGTTTCCTTCGCCAGATTTTGTGGCCATCCCTTGTAGAGCTCCTTTATGTGAAGCTCCGGTTTTGGGAAGCTTCCAAAAGAGAAAGCTTCAAGTTGGTTCTTTTTTTCCTTTTCTGGATTTTTGGGCCGGTTTTATGTGATTTCCCCCCTTTTTTTCTTATTCATTTTAAAATTCTCAATCACTTATTAAACCTGCAATTTTTCACACGTCACAAGCTTTTTTCACATCCCCAAACTGTTTTCACCCGGAAAAGCCACCCCCCCCCCTATACAATGCTCAATGCGATGGTTTTCTCACCAGATGCAAAACCATAGTGTGAGGGTCCATCTGTTTTTCATTCAATATTTATTGCCATAAATTGATGAATTTCATTTAAAAAATGAATAACTTCTTTAATATGTGATTTTTTAAAAGTATGTAAACATTTTTTAAATGTGTGACATATTTTTAAGAAGTCTAAGGATCTTTTAAATGTGTGAAGATTTTTTAAAAATAAAAGCTTATATAAAAATCTAAGTGTATTGAAAATTTATTTCACTATGTAATATAATTATCATGGTCTATTCCAAAATTGAAAATCTTGTATTCGGAAAATGTACATCATGTATTTGAGAAAAAATGCTCATATGAAGAAAGAAATGTATTCTACTTATAAAAGGAATGAAGGCAAAAAAAATAAGAAGATAAAAATTAAAATGACAAAATGGGAAAAGGCAAAGGGGAAACCATAAAACATAAAATAAAAATAAAAAAGGCCGATTAAAACTGGTAAATGAACTAAAGAAAACATGAGAAAAGAATTACTAAAAGTGCAAGAGAAACACAACGAGCATCGAACGAAACACCCTAACTGGGCGATTGGCATGAACATGGGATTACCTCACTATATGACGCAACTTACCTAGCAATAGGGTCGAATTAGTTATCCGGGTGGCGACTTTGTCGCTGCTAGTGCGGGCAAGTGTGTGGCCAAGAGAAGAGTGGTCCTAACGGTGAGTATGATACTACATCGGTGGTATCATAGATGACTTTATTTATTGTGATGCATGACACATAGTAGCATATCATTTAATATGATACGGTATCATGATATGATACTCAACCCCTTTTTTATTCATTTAATTTTGTGACATTTCATCAAAGCTGCCTAGTTGACATGCATGATACTACATATGATACTCTCATTATGGACAGCCCAAGTGTCTTGTAATCTCGATCTTTCGCATGTCTTGCTGGTACAAGTTGGGCTATCATGATTGAGGCAAATCGAATCATCATTGATTCCCATTTCTCAACCAATGTGCATGCTTTGAATAACAACAAGTACAAGTACAATAAGGCCGTAATTGGTGCCTTGTTGAAGCTCTCTCGAGAGAGGCTTTCACCCTGCTTTATATATAAGGCAACAACCGAACCAAGTATACGGTCAAACGATACAAGATGATGAGATGACCCTTACACAACATCGATCTCAAGATAACCAGATAACGCAGAACGCACCACGCCCACGCAACCGATGGTAAGCATAGCGGAACTGAGAACAACGACATGCTACGCCATAAAACACATAAGCTCCACGACAACGCCCTCACAAGGGAGAACGGTGCCAAGCGTTGCCACTGCCGAGTCCGGAATGCATAAAAGGTCTTCACCCAGAACCCTGACATGAAGAGGAGCACCACAACGATGTCTTCACGAAGAGAGTGGTGCCAGCGAGCGTCGCCATCGTCGGCGCTAAAGCGTAGAGCTTTCGCTTGGCAGCTCCTCGTGCCACGATGAGGTCTTCAGGGCAAGTGCGACGAGTTCAGATCCTAGCTCCGGATTGGGGCGACGCCACTGCCAGTGACAGAAAGCGTGCCATGGGCACCCACTGTTATACTTCCCACCGCCCACACGACCAAGAGGTAAAGCCACTACCACCGCCAAGGTGCCCGATGGAGAGACAACCATGCAGACCGCCTTCCAAAGCCGTCGCCCCGTCATCCATGTTCGAGACACAACCAACCATCCACATCAAGGCATCAACCACGAAAGGAAGAGTAAAAGGCGTATCCTTTCACTCCTAGCCCAACATCAGTCGCAGAGTCTGGGTCGATTCCTCCATGGTAGGAAGCATCCACACCCGTGTCCCCAGGCAGTCCGAGTGGACCGGGGGGACACAACCCTGTGAATACCGACGGTCATCGCCGAGCAAACTCACACGACGCCATGCCCATGGCCGTGAACGCCGATCTGCCTGACAGAAAGGCGATGTCCTGACCACCACCATCGACCACCACGCCCGCGAAGAGAGAAAACTCACCGCCCACGGACACTACTCAGACCGTTCCCAGCCTCGCCTACCTGGAGTGAGAGCCCCGACCCACCCCGAGACCATATCTGGTCTGCCCAAGCGTGAGCCCTACACCATAGCCACCTTCGCCGCACGGACAATCCGCGTGCCGCCAACCTAGATCCAGGAGAAGGAAGACCGCCACCACCAGTCCACCACCTGCATGCCGCCACCAAGCCAACCGCTGCCACCATAGCCGCGAGCACGCCAAGACCCGTGCATCCACCGGGTGCCCCCAAAATGATTGGAGCAAGGTTGAACAGCTGTAATAGGGCCGAACCCCAGCCAGGTACAACCGGGATGGATACTAGCACCGAACCATCGCCATGGGAGCCCCCACGCTGCCCGCAACACTGATGGCCAGATCTGGCCAAGCCAGGTCAAGCCGACACAATCGCCACTAGAGCGCCGCTAGGGCAGCCCTCCACGCCATGGCCAGTCGCCAGCTAGAGCAGCACGTCCGTAGACCCGCCACCAGCCATCGCGCCCCGCCACCAGCGGGCCACCACCGCTCGATGGAGAAAACCCCATGCATGCCTCCAACGCGCGAGGGAAGAAGAGGTTACACCACCGTCGACGCAGGCTTTGCCCGACAATGGCAAGGAAGGGGATGGTAAGGAGGGAGCCTAGGCCGACAACGCGAGGTGGGTCCTCTCGGTCGCCACACAGGAGCGATGCGGGAGGGAGGGTGGGGAATAGTCCGAATGATCTCTTGTCGCTCGTTCATTGTTGAAGGAAGCTAGGAGACCTACCTTCCAAAAACTTTGATTCCTGTACTTTTTGGGGTTGTCGCAAAAAAGTGGTGGAATGCCCTCGAAACCAACTCACTTGAGTGAGACATAGGAGAGTGGAATTTCATGTGTAGGGGTGAAATCCATAGATCTATGAAGGAACGTTAAAAGTGTAGGCAGCTCTCTGGGTCCCTACCAATGCTGGGGTGCGAAAACATAGGGAGCGAACATGATTAGATACCCTGGTAGTCCATGCCATAAACGACGATTATTCGCCCTTGGTCTACGCGGAACAGGGGGCCAACTAACGCATGAAACACGGGGAGTACAGTCACAAGACCGAAACTCAAAGGAATTGTCAGGGGCCTGCACAAGCGGTGGAGCATGTGGTTTAATTCGATACAACGCGCAAAACCTTACCAGCCCTTGACATACGAACAACAAAACATATCCTTAACAGGATGATACTGACTTTCATACAGGTGATGTATGGCTATCGTCATCTTGTATCATGAGGATGGCGGTCAATAATCCCACAGACACTGGCCTAAAGTTGCAAGGACCTTCAACATCATTGAAGGCTCAATATTCGCATTTCGTTTTAGCAGTTTCCAGATGAGATTCATCTGTCTATCTACCGTCTATGATGCTAATTTCCAAAGGTTTTAGATGTTGCATGTGAAATTTGGTGTTGTTGTGTAATGGGATAACTAGCTATATGCTTATATGGTGTACCTGAGTGCTGAAGCTATATGATGGTTTACTCTAATGTGCTTTTTTCAATTATGAAATTTTGGTTCCATAATACAAAAATGAAATATATTGTGTGTTTAATATAAAATGTCGATTTGATTACTAAATGGATTAAAAATAATAGGCCAATTAGCCTACTTATTGGGTTTTTCTATTGCAAACAATTATTGAGACAACACTATAGGCGATGACCTTAGACAACCCACATAGTTTCTAGGAAGTAAATATGTTGGATCAATGAACAATCACACATGACTTTTTCTGGACAACTTTTGCATTAGGCCACCTTCCACAAACGTTTTCCACATAAAAAGTGTGTGTGATGGACAATCTATGTCACGCAGTTTCTTCTAGGACGGTGCGTGATGTATTCAATAACGCAAACCATAAAATTATTAATATCGTCTACAATGGCAGCGTTATCACGGACGATGTGATGGGGGAAATTGTGTGTGATGTACGTACGAACGGAAACGTTTGTTTGGGATTCACTGTGTGTGATGTACATACGAACGAAAACGTTTGTCCGGGATTCACTGTATGGGATGTACATACAAACGGAAACGATTGAGCCTGTATAATTGTATGTGATGGCTCACCCGATCGCACATGAACTCTTTTTACCCCGTGTGTGTGACCGGAGGACTTATCGCCGACGGTTTCTGGGTCGTGTGGGAAGGACCCCCTATCGCATACACAGACAAGGCGACGGTTTAAAATGCCGTCGTGGGAAGGGGTTAAAAACCGTTTGTATAGCAGGTCGTTGCACTAGTGCCTGCTCACTATACCGTTGATCCGTTGTCGGTTTTGTTCTTCTTTCTCGTTGAAGTGTTCCGGCATCCCTGTGACTTAGTCAGCTATGTCTAGCCAAAGGATGATGGATGTCGTCACACCGAGAGGGCCCTAAGAATATCTCTCCATTGTCGGAGGAGCAAATCCCACTCTCGGGCTATAGTGCCTTGTCAAACTTTTCGATGAACCCGCAAGTTGTCATTATGATCACCGTGTTACTGATGACGTTTGAGATACCCCAAAGTCCCCTGTACGGTAGGAAGTGACTACGATACTCTCATGGTCTGAGGAACTAAAAGCACATGCTAACACTCCATGTTATAACAATTGATTTCAGACGATATTAACTCAAAATATAACAAACAAGATTGGGTCAATTCAATATGATCGTTCTTCTAACGTCATACTCTCAATGTTATTTTAGGCAAGACCAGGAACCTATATTATACCGCTTATCATTTCGCACATGCATATAAGTTTCCACTGAATCACATATTCCAGAATCATAGCAGTAATAGCATGAAATATAAACTCTTAGTTATGAAAAAGAAAATATAATAATATAATACTATTGTCTCTAGGGTATATTTCCAATAAAATCATGGAGTGGTGGTCATCTTGAAGAATTGTAGGTCACTACTGACGTTGTGTATCAAAACCAGGAGAAGTGGAATTTCTGTGAGCACGACACATGTGCATGTAATTTTCCTGGTCCTAACAAATTGAAGGGCACAATGCAAATCATGAACATGTCAGTGCAGTGGCAATTTTTTAGTCAGGAAGGTGATAGCAGGACACAACGGTAATTTTACATGGGGATTTTACCAACATCACATTGATGGGTTCTGAAGAAAAACAGACGGAGCAGATGAACTACGAGAGTGTGATGTCTCATCCAAGCTCTATAGTGTAGCCACTAGAAGGCGCTGGATATTTTATCCATCTTGTTGCTCCCGATGCAATTTATTCAATTCATTCGGAGAAGTTTGTACTGCTGTTGAAGCTGGAGACATGTGGTTTGAACAATTCAGTTGTTAGTACCCTTGCTCCCCTCATGCATAGTAGAAACAATTTGTTTTTATCTGAATCTCCTATTACTTGCATGGTTGGATGCTACAAGGTCCAAGTCCTATGAATGTTCTCCTGGGAACAAGTACATAGTGGTTGTTAACCTGGTGGTGCATTCCATGGGGCAACCTATTGATAGAACTAAGGCCTTCCACTATGTAGGCCATAATCGGTGCCAAATTTGCTTTTTGATATTTAGCACCGATGCCCTACATTGTCCAGCCCGGTGCCAAGTAAAAAATTCTAGGCATCGATGCTTCTACTTGCTCCGGTGCCAAATTCGGTGAGCCAATAAATTAAGCGCGTCTTGGTCCTTTCTCATGCGAAGCAACACCCCATGACACTGGTCCTTAGGTAAGTTGGGCAGATATATTACTAATTTATATGCATGCAGGCCCGTGCTCGAGTGGATGCGAAATCTTTCACATTGTGTGACCGGTGCCATAAAAAATTCAACTGCCATCTGCGTATACGTGGCTGGCTTTTAAGAAATGTGGCACCGAGTACATAGTGGAAGGCCTAAAGGAACAACCCAGATACTTGAGAAGAAGGGATACAACCATGGGAGTTATTCCATTACCTGTCTTGTCCAGAGTCCTACACTTTAAGTTAGCAGTGCAAGTTCCAGTGTATCAACCACATGAGGTATTGTGCGCCTGGTCCGGAACAGGATTTCAGCTTAGTGACTGATTTTGCTATTTGGTGCCCATGAAACAATAGAAGTACATCAAGGAACGTGTTGATGGAGTTAACAAACACTTGGCCTTGGACACAAAGCAATAGATAATTGTATTGGTGATCCAGATGCTGAGGAAGAAAATCATGCTCTAAAAACTGCATAGGATCCACATACTGCTTTCGGAGTTGGGCCGTGTGTTGTTAACAATGGAGATTGTTTGAAAGAAACCATGCATGGCCGAACACTCTGTGGTCGTACTGCTGATGGATATAGGTGCCTGGATGGATTCATAGGCGATGGAATCCTCAAATGTAAAAATATTGATTAATGCAAGGACAAGACCGCATGCCAGGGCAAGGAATGCAAGTACAGTTAGCAAGTGCCCGCTCGATGGTCCAACTCGAATGCTATCGTGGACTCATGGGAGGACATGCTCGCCCCCAGGCTCGATTCTCAGCTCCAGAGGCTTGGGGGCAAGCCTCTTCGCAAGAAGGGGGATGTCATCACCCTTGACATGGTGTCCCCACCTGGCGGTGACCTGCATGATCCAGCACCAAGGCAATGCCCAGCACGCCTTCGCAAGCCCAACACCAAGGTTAAGGAGGCCGGCAGGATGTAGAACGGCCTGGCCCAGCTATGGCTCTACTTATCCCCTCAGCTTGAAGAGAAATGCATCCAGTGGATCACAAACTCAGCGGTGGTGGCTCTCTGTTCTTCTCCTACCTCTCGTTCCCCATATTCTGTTATCTCAAATTCGTACTTGTAATCAGGGTTAGCTACCTGAATTCGTGCTTGTAATCGAGAGGAGAGACATTTGGTACCTTACAGTGAAACTTCACCAATGTCTTGCCAGGCTCGAATTAACGGCCCACCACATACGTATCGCCTTCAACACCCCTGACAACCCACAACCGCTACGGCGCACGCAAGCCGCCCTAGCTTGGATCAACTCCTTCGCCCAGATCTATGAGGGCACTAGCGGACTGGGCTTGCCGTTTCGCTAGGATCCGCACATGGGCATCTTCGTCGGTCTTGTTCTCCGTGGCATGCTGTGACTCCATGACGCGGCACACTTCCTGTCACATTGGGCACGACATGCCTCGACTACATGCCCTTTTCCATAGCTTTCACATCTGGCGCATCCATGGCCTTTGGCATTGCTGCCATTAGCCTTGGACTCAGAGCCGGACGTCATGGGGAGAAGGAGACCCAGGGCTAGGATTACCCCGAGCTAGGGCGCTGAAACCCGCTCAATTGCACTTGCCGGCTGCTAGGATGGAGTGGACATGCAGCGTGAGCTTCCACTGGACGTGCCACTACAAACTGGATCCCAACTGGAGTGGCAATGAAGATGCCCAATTGGTGGATCCTCGGAGAGGCGGTCCATGATGGAGCTTTGGTGTCCTCGAGGAAACGGTGGACCCCAACTAGCAGGGCTCTCTCCTCCTCGTCCGAGCAGGCGGGGAGCTCTAGTCGGCTGATACAGACTAGTTGGACGCATATCCACTCTTGGAGCCAGCCATGGTGGATCGGAGGAGAGGGTAGAGGATGGAGACGGAAGGAAACTGGAGTGGAGTGGAGCGATCGAGAACGAGGACTAGGGTCTGGTCTAGGGTTAAGGCGATGCGTGGTATATGTGGGGTCGGACTAGACTAGCTTGGACCTGTCCGACGTGACGGACGCGCCCCCTCCCCCCCTCATGCGCAGGGTAAATAGGTTGCATACGAGGAGTGTCGGATAGCCCACAGCGTGTAGGTTGAATTTGTGGAATTTGGGTGCGTGGTTATTTTCGGTTTGGGCAATATTTGAGCTGTCCACGTACGTGTAGGAAAAAATAGGGTCGCGGTTTTAGATGCTCTTAGAGCATCTACTGCCGGGCGTCCAAAATCCATCTCAAACGCCCGGTCATGAAAATGTGACCCAGACGGGCTCCTCAAACGAGTCTCAAACGCCCGGTCTGACCGACACCCAGACGCGTCCGCCACGTCGAATTGATGTTGGGGTCCCATAGAAAAACCCTCCGAAACCCGGCGGTCCGAAGCTCGTCTCCTCCGTCGGACCGATGGTGCCGCGTGGCGATGCTCTGGCGGGCCTTGTAGTGCCTAGTCCGGCTATTTAAGCCGACTATCGGCACCGAAACCCTACCCGTCCACATTTTGCCCCTCCCGCCCGCCGCCGCCACTTTCCTCTTCCTGTCCGCCACCACTAGTAGCCATGCTCCCACGCTGTCGGGTAAGGGGCTACCCATATATAACGCCGGAGTACCGGCTGCAGCTCCTTGACACATTCGGGCAAGGAATGAAGCCCGGATCACCGTGGGTACCTCCAGGTGCAGTGGATCCGAAGGAGGACTTGGAGGAGGAGGAGGAGGATGACGTTGAGGAGGAGGTTGAGGAGCAGGAGTAGGATGTGGGGACGCTGGGGACACGGAGCAACATGCCATCCTCGATTTCCTTCGCTCGGAGTCGGATGCGGAGGCCAGACGCCGCCATTGTCGACAGGAGATGGTGCCGGAGCATGCCACGGAGGAGGAGGAGATGCTCGCATGCATGGATGAGGTTGAGGAGTAGGAGGAGGAGGATCCCTCCTACGCGTCTGGCACCGACGTCGTGGACATCTCAGACGACGAATCGTTACTAGAGTGTCGTAGTACGTAGGTTTATTTTGCATAGTTTGTATGGATGCAGGGATGAAATAAGAGACTCTGACGTAGAGGAGTAAATTTGAGGCGTGAGCAGTCTACGCGCGTTTGAGGATCGGATTTGTCAAGTATAGTCTTAGGGTGGTGCGAAGCAGGGAATTTTGATGGTCTTGACGTGCACGGGAGAGCTGGCAACACTCAACCGTGTCCCGTCGTGGCAGCTCGCAAGAGTTGTTCCGTGGCACCGCACTGGCGCAGGGACACCGGGCACGGCAGATCCAGCAGCACGCCAGCACAACGAACCGTCCAACAAGCAAAGCAAAGCAAAGCCGTGTGACGTCGCGTGCGGCAGCTACCTGTCACTGTGCCAGCGACCCAGCCAGCGTCCACTCCGGCCGGCATCCGTCTTCTCCGACGCGACCGCTGCCGTCACCCCTTACAGCTGCCTTGCTTCTGCTTGCACGGACTCCATGGGCGCGACCCGCACGTATCAGGCGCCAGCGCCTGCGCCCGTGGGCGTCGCCGGTTGCCAACGTTCCCGCAAGACACCGGAATTTGCGATTTTCCCCGAAACAAAAAGACACCGGAATTTGTTGCCAAGCCAAATGGAATCATGCTGCGGGCGCAGGATGATCAACGAAAACGAGTGCCGGCCCGCTAAATAATCGTCCAAGTTGACGTTCCGGCTCCCGGCTCCTGCCCGCGTCAGCGCATAGCATTGTTAAACGGCTCGGGGTCCAGATATTTCTCCGGAGCATCTCCGTATCTTATCTTATTCTTGTTGGATGGAAGCATCGGCAATTCAGCACCTGCCGTTTCTGTAACAGAATGTGTGGCCCTCTTGCGGCATGTTCATCCGTTCATCTTCCATTTTTCACACAGTGAAACCATTGTGTGACGACGGGACGGGTCATCCGTACACGTCGAATCCCTGTCTTGAAATATTATAAAGTATTATTATTACTATATTAGATACGCGCTCTCTCACCGTGACCAGGAATACATGTGATCTTGCACTATGGATCGACCAAAAAGATGGATTAGGACGAACAGAGGTCACCCATTTGGAGATAACCGTGTTGGAACCACGCACATGCCGGACTAATCTTATCTCCTGGGGGCGATGTCATTAACATTACATGCGCTCTTTTGTTCCTACCCCGTACTTTTCCGCCAGTATGCAAAAAATAGCAGCAGAGGTTAGCGGCCACAATCCATAAAAAATGCACCATATCTCCGACCGTATGGGGCAAAGGATCCCTGGATAACCGGATAAGCACGCACTGACAAGACCCTTTCCTTCCCCTAAACAACCAATCCGATCGGATCCACCAAAGCGGTGCATGATGGTTCCCGATCACAATGCCCAAAGCCACCTGATCTGGACGCGGTCCCAATGCTCCTGTGCAAACAAGACACCCCCCAGTTGAAGCTCGCACGACACACCTGAGACCGAAAGCTTGGCGTCCGGCTCAGGCTCACTCCGGGTCAGACCTAGCCGCCATACACACATACGCATTCGAACGTTAACCGTAGCCGCATTGGGGCTGATTCAGGTACATCTCCCTCTCGGTCTGAAAAGAGCCCACACGCAGTTTCTCTCCTGCAAGCAATGCCGACCTCCCGAACCTGCTCGGCCGGACAAAAGCTCCCGGAGCGGCGCGCATTCCATGCCCGAACTGCGCCGCCCTTATCCGCGGAAGATGCCGGCCACTGCCACTGCCAAGTGGTGCATCGCTTTGCTCGTATAAAGACAATGCACCCTACCGCAACTCATTAGGAAGACGTCAAAATCGACAGCGCGCTGCACATGCATTCCGACCTTTCCCCACTGGAGTAGATACGACGAACAGGATTAGGATTAGGATTAGGCGGCGGAGTGTTTGGCCAATCCCGGATGCAAATCAGGATTAGCGCTTATCCACAAGAGAGCAACTGGGAGTGGCGACTGGCGAGGTAAGTGAACCCTGTAATCCATCGGAAGCGACGAAGCGTGGCTGGAAACTGGGAGGGAGTGCAGAGTCAGCAGCACCGCCAGAACCACGTAGGCGAAAATGACAAGACAGAAGCTTCAAGAGCCCCCAACAGCACGCATAGCAGCAGTCAAGGGGAGTCCAATGAAACTTAAACACATCCATTAACCTTTTCTTGGCACTTTTTCTCCCCTCATGCGTGGAGCTTTGACGACGTTGGCGCCGTTCAGGTACGTGTTGGTGCAGCATTTGGTGTCACGGTCGCTGGGAGTTCGCCGGTGGCACGCAACGCATGGTGGCGACATGGGAGCGCCAAAGAGGTAAATGAACAGCTTGCAACAGTGGAGCAATGAAATTTAATCGTTATTTCATTGATTGCATTCCTTTGTTGGTAGCTTAGAGCATCTATAGCCTCGGCACCACAAACCCTCCTCAAACGCCCGGACGAGGAGCCCTGTCACTAACCAATTACGAATTTTTGATCTAGCCGGGTGCTCAAACAGGCCTCAGATGTCCGGACTGATCGGCACCCCTTATATCCAGCCTAAATATGAGGAGGATATGAGGGCGTCCGGACGCGTTCGTCATGTCGGACTAACGTCGGGGTCCCACGCGGTATCGTCCGGAAACCCGGCAGTCCGAAACTCGCCTCCTCCGCCACCGATGTCGCCGCGTGGCGCTGCTCCGGCAGGCCACATAATGTCCGGACCGGCTATTTAAGCCGACCGCCGGCACCGAAACCATACCCCTTCACATTTTTCTTCGCCCGTCCGTCACCGCCGCTACTTTCCACTCACCGTCCGCCACCACTAGTAGCCATGCCCCCATGCCGCCGGATAAGGGGCCACCCATTTCTACGCCGGTGTGCCGACTGCAGCTCCTTGAGCAGATCCGGGTAAGGCGCGAAGTCCGGATCGCCGCGGGGCTACCTCCGGATGTAGTGGATCCGAAGGAGGAGTTGGAGGGGGAGGAGGAGGATGACGACGACGATCCGGAGGAGGATGTGGCGGACGCCGGGGACGCAGATGCGAAGGCCATCCTCGATTCCCTCCGCTTGATGCGAAGGCGAGACGTTGTCGCCTGCAGGCGGCGGAGGCGCAACACGCCACGGAGGAGGAGGAGGAGATGTTTGCCTACATGGATGAGGTCGAGCGGGAGGAGGAGGACCAGGAGCCCTCCTACGCGGCCGTCCACCTAGCGCCCGGCACCGACGTCGTGGGCATCTCCGACGACGAAGATTAGTTAGTAGCACGTAGGATTTTTTTTTCATGTTTTGCATGGATCTAAGGATTCAAATATGAGATACTCGAATGCATGGTAGCTAATTCGAGGTGTGGCCGGTCATTGCCTGTTGATGCGCCCGGTGATGTTCGCAGACGCTTAAGGGACCGGATTTGTCAGTCTGGTTGTAGATGCTCTTACTAAGCTGGCCGCTTGGTAATTTGATCGTCATTTAATTGATTGTTATTTAATCGTCATTTCGTGGAGTATACTCGGGCCGCTGAGCTTTGAGAAATTCCTCTTTTTTGTGATTAACGTGCTTGAAAGGAATACTCAAACACTAATAAGGTCCAAATGCTTCCCGGGACACCTTTTTCTTCAAGAACATGCAAGAGGGTTGCATGTCTTTTTCATTAAGATTGGAAAACAAAGATTAATACAACAACATCAACAACAGCTGCGGCCTCACAAGCCATAGCCGCTGCGAGCCAGCCTGGAAACAGAGAGCTAATGTACTTCAAAGATACGCCCACGTTCCACCCTAGCGGATTTCCATAGCTCGATCTCGACATGAATGGTGGAGACAACACTCGTCACCGAAGAGGTCCTCTGTTCGAAGACCCTGTTATTGCGCTCTAGTCAGATGAAGCGAAGCGTGGCGGCGATGGTGGTGTTAAGATCCCTGCGGTGTGCGGCGGCGACTGAAGACGTGATCGTACGCCACCAATCTTGCAGCGTTTGGAAGCCCGAAGGGGTGAACCGGTGGAGGCGCAGTGGCAAGAGGATGTGATACCACATTTCTTGGGAAAACGGGCAGCCGAGGAACATATGAGTGGAGTCCTCGTCTACTTGGCAGCAAGGCTAGCACTGTCGTGTGTTGGGCAAGCCACGACATTGCAGCCTATCCGTTGTCCACAACCTGTCTTTGACCGCGAGCGAGATGTCGGGTGATAGGTGCGACATATGCCAACGGGTGGCTTATCATTGTGGGAGCCAGTAAGACATCACCGGTGCCTGGAAACGGAATAAGGCGAAGACATGCACGCCGGCGGATCTTACCCAGCTTCAGGGCTCTCCGTGGAGATAACACCCCTACTGCTGCTCTGCGGGGTCTCCACATGTTCACTAGATGAATCAAGTAGCTACACAACGCTCCTTGAGCTGTTTAGTGGGAGGAGGAATGAGGGCACGGCTAGCCTGCTTCTTCTCCTTGTGTGGTGTCTAGAACTAGCAGGGGGTCCAACCCTTTGCATGGGTGCTCCGGAGAGTTTATATAGGCCCACCCCGGGGGTACAATGGTAATCCGACTGGGCGCGGGGCCCAGCCGTCTGTGACTGCGCTCGCCGGCTGCTGGGGCCCGCCGACTAGTGGGTCCCGCCGGTTGCCGGCCCCTTGGTCGACAGGCAGGCCCCACTGTCCAGGGCCTGGTCGGCGGCTGGTTACTGTGGCTTCATCTTGGTGACGTGTGCTTCGTCGTGGTAGGCGCGCCTACAGTGCCGCCGCCCGTCAGGCGGTCGCTGTAGCCTCACCGCGTCTTGTCTCCTTAATGGGGCGTCTCCTTCGAGGGAGGCGGCAAGCCGGCTGCGGGGAGCCGGCTCTGTCTTGGGCCAACTGGTTGGAGGCGTGGCCGCCTTCGAGCATCTCTCTGCTCAAAGGGGCCCACCATCTGGGGGCCACGCTGGCGGCCCATCATGGGTGACACCAAGGTCAACATGGCAACAGTGCCGCGCCGGACGGGTCATGCCTACTCGGTACGGCGCACTGTGCCGGGCGTGCTCCGGGATTCGGGGGTGGCAGGCTTCACTGTAGCCACGCCCCGTCGCACCGCTGTTAGGTGGGTGCAAACTTTTGAGGGTACGGTCTCGACCGCTTTACGGGAGCCGGCTTCTTGGAGTCGGCCTTCTCATGGCCGGCTTCTTGGAGTCGGCCTTCTCATGAGGGCTAAAGTCGGACCGCCTTCCGAAAGCCGGCCTGGGTGGCAGCCAGCAAGGGGAAGGCGGCCCCATGTCTTGGATTCTTGAGAGCCGGGCGGGCTCGTAATTTTTTCAGAAGGGCCAGGGGAAGCCGGCTAGGCTACCCATGGCTATTTCCTCCGACAGTAGTCCCCGAAGCTGATCGAGCTCCGAGGCGAGCAGGGGGACGAGAAGCTTGGTCAGCTTCCCATCCTGAAGAGCCGGCTTTGCGGGCGTATGCCGACTTCAGAGAGCCCCGCGTCTTGTAGGCGGGAGGAGGGGGGGAACCTGCGTGCTGACCACGGGCCCTCCCGCGGCCACGTGGCAGCGAGATCCTGCGAGCGCACGCGCGCGACGGGATGCCGCCGTAGGCCCGGGCCCGCCACTCGCGAGCCTTGGTCCGGGCGCGGATCTTCCGTGGCCCATAGGGGCCGCTCGCCTTCCCGAGGCGGTTTTGTTTCGCCGTTAAGGCTCAATAATCGCGGGACGTGGGGAGTGGGCACGACCGATCCCCACGCTCCCCCACGCCGCGCCTCCTCGGCTCCGCCACGCGAGCCTATAAGTAGGGGGAGGAGGGAGAGCGACAGAGGTTCGCACGCTCTCTCTCGCTCCGCCCCTCCTAATCCTCGTTTCTTGCTCTTGTTGCCACCGCAGTCTCCCGTCTCAGCGCCGCCGCGTCTCCACATCGCCTCGCTCCCATGGCGTTGTCAAGCTCGTGGGACGGCTCCAACGTCCATGAAGACCATGTGGAGTTCCTCCGCCATACTCGGCGCCTGCCCGGCGCCAACCTCGTGCAGGTCCGCCTGGCGCCGGAGATGGAGATCTCGCCGGCGCCGAAGGAGGGCGAGCGGGTCGTCTTCCGCTCGCACTGCCTGCGCGGCTTCGGCCTTCCGGCGAGCGGATTTATGCGCTCCTTCCTCGAGTTCTACAACCTCCAGCCGCATCACCTCACGCCCAATGCGGTGATGCTGCTGTCGGCCTTCGTCTCCCTCTGTGAAGGCTTCTTGGGGCTGCTCCCCACGCTGGAGCTCTGGGGAGAGTTCTTCCAGAGCAAACTCGGCACCGTCGTCGCCGGCGTGCCCGCACCCTGCGGGGCCTTCATCGCCATGAGGAGGGCGAGCGAGAACAATCCGTTCCCGTTCATTCCCCTAATCCAGTCGGTGAAGGTCTGGCAGAAATCATATTTCTATGTGAAGAACGATGCCGAGCAAGGAGACTACATCAACTTGCCGGCTTACGTAGCCGGCCCGCCGGCTGGGAGGCAGCCCTCGTGGAGTTTCCGGTCCCGGTCACTGTCTCCGGCCGGGAACGCCGCCGTCTCCCGGCTTCGGGTGATGATCCAGTCGGAAGGCCTGCGCGGGGCCGACTTGGTGGCCGCCTTCGTGGAGCGCCGGATTCTTCCTCTCCAAAGCCGGCCCCATATGATGTGTCAGATGAGCGACCGCTTCGACCCAAGCCGGCTGAGCACATGGGAAATGCCCCACGCGAAGGTGGCGCTCATGGTTAATTACATCGCCAACTGCAAGCTCGCCGGGGACTGGCAATACGGCAAGGCGCCGTATTCTCGCGCCAATCCTCCGCCCGTGGTAAGCTTCTCTCTCTATCTTCTTTTTGTCGTCAGCCGGCTTCGTGACGGCCGGTTTCTGACCAGTCGGTTCTTTTGAGCAGAACCCTCTTCTTCCGCCGCCGGCCGGGGCGGCAGGGATTGAACGCCAGTATGCCCCCGACCGCACGGTGGACGATGTTGACGACCCGGACTTGGGGGCAGCCGCCATGGAAGACGCCGTCGTGGGGAACAACGCCGAGCCCGGAGGCTCAAGGTTCACCGCGAGCTTCGAGGACTGGCCGGACGATGCTGAAGCCGAAGTTGCCCCGCGCCGCCAGCCGGCGGCCGACTATCAGGGCGCGGGCTCGTCCATCGCACCGGCCGCCGGCGGCGCGCAGAAGCGCCGGGCCGCTTCAGGCCTCTTCGGCAGTCGGCCGAAGAAGTCCAAGCCCTCCACCGCGGCGACAAAACGAGACGAGGCGGCCGCGAAGGCGGCCCGCTTCCGCAAGGCGGTGAAGCAGCCTCAGGCGGTTTCAGCGTAAGTCGCCGATTGCCTGGTCGCATGCCCTTCATCATTCTCTTTCTCTTCGAATATTCTTCTTAACTTTTTCTCGCTTGCTGGACAGGGCGCCGCTTTCCCTTGAGCGGGGTCCGGGCGGCTCCGTCGTGGGGCCGGCTGGAGGGTCTTCGAGCTCCCGCCGCGTGGACCCCCGCGCCGATCTCAGGGAGGCCACAGAGCGGAACGCCCGCGAAGCGCGGGAGGAGCGCGAGGCGGCGGAGAAGGCGGCCGCCCAGGCGGCGAGGGAGCAGGCCGACGCGGCAGCCAAGGCCCAGACGGAGGCGGCTACCGCGGAGACGGAGGCGGAAAGCTCGCGCAACCAGCCTCCGCTGCTCACCATTCCTCTCCGAGCCGTAGCCCCCGACACCCCATTGCCCTTGGCGGAGGAGATCGTCCAAGGCCCGCCGCTGATGGAGAGGGGGGAGGACCCCGTGGCCTTCGCGAGGAGAGCGCCGCCGGCAGCGCCAACCGGAGCGGGCCAAGGCGGCTAATCGTTAGCGGTGCCAGAGGGGCCGACCGGAGGTGAGCCGGAGAACAGAGCCGGCCTCGAGGTGCAGTCGGTGACGAGCCGGCGTGCAGGGGGAGGCGCCGCTCCGCCGGAGTTGCGCCGAGTCGCGGGCGCAGGCCAGTCGGCGGAAGATCTGGAGGCGGCCAGCACTTCCACGTCCGAGTGGACTCCCAGCGGGGGGACTGGCGAGCTGAATGTGGCGGCTCAAGGGGTCCGGAGCCGGCTGCAAGCTCAGGCCGCCCTGCTGCAACAGTTCACCCAAGAGTTCTTGTCGACGCGAGCCACCATCCGGGTGAGTCCTTCGTTCTTGGCTGCTTTGCTTTCTTAATTTCTTCCGTGGGGGCGCGTCAGCGCACCCATTGGGTGTAGTCCCCGAGATTCGGGCCGACTGCTGCGCAGTCGAGTCGGATCTTTCTCGACGGCTACCTTACTTTGCTTTTTTCTAAACTTTCAGGAATATCACAACCTTCGTGCTGCCGCCTTCAACTCCCAGGCTCGGGAGTTGAGCCGGAGGACCGACGACTTGGCCGACAGCCGAAGTAAGTACTTGATCTTGTTTGTCTTCTGTGGGGGCGCGTCAGCGCACCCACTGGGTGTAGTCCCCGAGATTCGGGACGACTGCTGAGGAGTCAGGTCGGATCTTTCTTGACGACTCTTTCCTTATTGGTTTTTTCTTTTTCTTTATCTTCAGGGGCCAACGCCGACTTGAGGAAGGAGCTCGGCGAAGCGAAGGCCGCCCTTAATACCAAGGAGGCCGAGTGCGCCGCCTTGGTCCAGGAACGGGATCGCCTAGCCAAGAAGCTGGCCGACCAAGAGGAGGGCCACAAGGCGGCCCTGCAAGCGGCGCAGGATAGCGAAGTCGCCTTGAAGGCAGAGTACGAGACCGAGGCGGCGAGCTGGGCTGAGACCCGGCGAGCTCTGGATGAAGGCTTCGGCCGGATCGAGGATTTGATCGACGGTAATCCGCCTTCCTCGCCCCTCTCCTGCCCCTTGCCGCCTGGGTTTTTGGCTTAACTTGAGCTGCTGCTTGTTTTTTGGTGCAGATTACTTCCCCGGCTACTCCGCCTTCGCCGCCCAAAGCATTGAGGCCCATCGCGAGGCGCGCCGTCAGGCGGGGGCCAACATCGCGCCGGATGCGAACCGGACGCTTGAGGAGCAGCTCTTGGCTGTCCAGGCGCGGTTGCAGCCGGCTCATCGGATGCTTCGCCGGCTCCAACGTGCCGGGGCGCAAGTGTTGGCCGCCCTCTGGCCCGGCGAGACGATCCCCCGCACCCCAAGCCGAACTGCCGACTGGCTGGAGGTCGCAGTTGGTCGCTTTGAGGCTTGGAAGGCGTCGGCGGCCTGCCTCGGAGACGGGCGGGCGTTGGAGTTCGTTTGGGCTTGGTACCCGGGGCTGAGCCTGGACCAGCTGCGCACTTGGCGGATGGAGGCCGACGCGGAGCTGGAGGATGTGCGGCCGGCTATCGCCCAGCGAGTTTCGACGATCGCCGAGTGCACCGACATCAGCGTTTTCGCACCCGAAATCGACGATGACGGTGTTGCTCAGCCGGAGGAGTGGTTCGGGCTGAACCCGGCGGTGGGCGAGGACTCGGCGGAGGAGATTGCCTCCAGCGACGAGGGCGAGGAAGACGAAGAGGAGGACGGCGAAGACGTCGAGCCGGCTGGTGGAACAACCGGCCGACCTCAGGCCGACCGTGCCTCCAGCAACGAGGCGCGTGGAAGCGCGCCCTCTACGGGAGGCGGCGACCAAGCCGAAGTTCGCCAGCCGGCCGCTCCTTCAGCCGGCACGACCGTCTCCGCCAACCAGTCCGGCTCGTCGGTCGCTCCGCCGGCTTGACCTGCCGTCTTTATCTTTCCTGCTTGTTGTCTTTTGAACAATCTTCATTAAGTTTCGCAGTTCCACCCACTGGGGGTGTATCCAAACTATGTTGAATGCTGGCCTCTCGGAGGTCTTTTATGTAAATATTGTTATGTGCATGTTTGGTTTCCATTCGCGTATGCTTTTTTATCCTTAGGCCTTTTCCTTTGCCGCCTTCCCTTTTTGGGGAGGCAAGTACTTGAGCTTTCTTGGATTGAAGTGAAGTGAATGGAAACCGGCCGGCCGGCTACTCTGGTAGCCAGTCGGCGGTGTGAGAAAAACCGGCTTTTGTTATATTAGTCCGTTAGCCCCTAGCCGTTTTTCATGTGGGCGCCCGTTCCTGCCTTTAACTCTTGCCAGCCGGACAGCCGGTTCTTCGAACTGCGACTTTTGGCAAGAGAAGGCTTGGGAGCCGGCACACTACTTGTCTAACTGCGGGTAGGACTTCTAATATAACTCCAGTCGGCCAGTCCCCGAGCCGACTAGTCGAACCCGATGCCGGATGAAACAAGTAAATGAAATGACAAGGTCATAAGCATGATACTTTTCATTCATAAATAAGGGATGGCAGTCCCCGAGCCCTCCTCGGGGGGCCTATTGTCTTGTACTTAATACAAAAGTTAGCATGATACATACTGCATTTCAACTATAAAATCTTCGAAGGAGGTTGGCGTTCCATGGTCGTTCCGACTCCTTGCCGGAGTCGTCTCTCTTGCGTGCCTTTGGCTTCTGTGCATCGATCAGGTAGTAGGAGTCGTTGCCTAGAGCTCTGCTGATGACGAAGGGACCTTCCCAAGGGGCTGAGAGCTTGTGCTGGCCGGCTGTTCGCTGGATCAGCCGGAGCACAAGATCGCCCTCTTGGAAAGATCTTGGCCTGACCTTCCGGCTGTGGTAGCGGCGCAAACCCTGCTGGTAGATGGCAGACCGGCTGAGGGCTAACAGCCGGCTTTCTTCCAGCAGGTCGACGTCGTCTTCTCGTGCTTCCTTGGCCTCCGCTTCCGTGTACATGGTTACTCGAGGCGAGTCGAACTCGATGTCAGTTGGGATGACCGCCTCGGCACCATACACAAGGAAGAAAGGGGTGAAGCCGGTTGACTTGTTTGGTGTAGTGCGCAGACTCCAGAGGACAGCCGGCAGCTCATTGAGCCAGCAGCCGGCTGAGCACTCCAGAGGTACGACCAGCCGGGGCTTGATGCCGGAGAGGATGAGGCCGTTGGCTCGCTCGACCTGGCCGTTTGACTGCGGGTGGGTGACGGATGCTAAGTCCAGTCGGATACCTTGGGCTGCGCAGAAGCGTGCCAAGGCTCCTTTGGCAAAATTCGTGCCATTGTCGATGATGATGTTGTGTGGCACGCCCTACCGAGTTGTTATGTCTGCGATGAACGTCACAGCAGTCGGCCCATTCAGCTTCTTGATCGGCTTTGCCTCAATCCACTTGGTGAATTTGTCCACGATGACGAGCAGATGTGTCATGCCGCCGCGCGCCGTCTTGAATGGGCCCACCATATCCAGTCCCCAAACGGCGAAGGGCCAAGTGAGGGGAATGGTCTTGAGTGCCGAAGCCGGCATGTGTTGCTTGGAGCTGAAAAGTTGGCACCCCTTGCAATGTTTAACTAATTCTTTGGCGTCATCCAAAGCAGTCGGCCAGAAGAAACCATGGCGGAAGGCTTTGGCGACAAGTGATCTTGAGGCCGCATGGTGGCCGCATTCTCCTTGGTGAATGTCTCTGAGGATTGCAATGCCCTTCTCTTGCTCGACGCACCGTTGGAGGATTCCAGTGACACTGCGCTTGACGAGTTCTTTGTTGACGATTGTGTATGCTCCGGCTCGACGTTGGACTTGTCTTGCTTCTGTTTCGTCAGCCGGCAGGTCTTGGTTTACTAGAAAGTTGAGGATGGACTGAGCCCAAGACGGAGCCGTGACTTCTCCTACTGCCAATGTGGCTACTGCTACCAGGGTGGGCGGGCTGGGTGGTGAAATGCTGGAGTCAGCTGCCGGCTGTTGTGCTGGTGCAGTCCCCGGGCCGGCTACCGCAGTCCCCGAGCCGGGTGCCGAAGTCCCCGAGCCGGGTGTGGCAGTCCCCGAGCCGGTTGCCGAAGTCCCCGAGCCGGCTGCGGGAGTCTCGGCTGCTTGGTTCTTCGAGCCGGACCCGGCCGCATCGGGGTCAGGCGGCACGAAGATGGAGTCGGACTCTGGAGACAGCTTGATAGATGGCTTGAGGAGGTGTTGTAGAGCGACGCCGGTTGGTATTGCTTGCCGAGTAGAGCCTATTCGAGCCAGGGCATCGGCTGGCTCGTTGTCGGCCCGCGGTACGTGGAGGAACTCGCATCCTTCAAAGTATCCGCTGAGTTGTTGGACCAGGAAGCGGTAGCTCGCCATATTTGCGTCTTTGGCGTCCCAGCCGCCGGATGATTGCTGGACCACTAGGTCTGAGTCACCATAACATAGGATCCGGCGAATGCCAAGTTCTTTGGCAAGCCGGAGCCCGTGTATGAGCGCCTCGTACTCGGCCACGTTGTTGGAGGCGGCAAAGTGGATCTGTAGCGTGTATCTGAGCTTGTCGCCTTTGGGAGAGGTAAGGACGACGCCGGCTCCCAAGCCGGTGCGCATCTTGGACCCGTCGAAGTGCATGCGCCAATGGGTGGAGTCGGGAGCCGGCGGCAGGTACTGGGTCTCGGCCCAGTCGACGAGGAAGTCGGCCAGTGCTTGGGACTTGATGGCGGTGCGGGGCTGGTAGAAGATCGTGTAAGGGGCCAGCTCGATGGCCCATTTCGCCACCCGGCCGGATGCGTCCCGGCTGCCTATGATCTCGGCCAGCGGGGCGGTGCATACGACCGTGACGGGGTGCTCTTGAAAGTAGGGCTTCAGCTTCTTGGCGGTGAAGTACACGCCGTAACACATCTTCTGGTAGTGCGGGTAGTTCTGCTTTGAGGCGGACAGCACCTCGCTCAGATAATACACCGGCCTCTGGACCGGCTGGGCTCGGCCTTCTTCTGGGCGTTGGACTACGATGACGGTGCTGACCACCCGGCTGGTTGCGGCGATGTAGAGGAGCATGGGCTCTTTCTCAGTCGGCGCCGCCAGAACGGGCGGCGTGGCCAGCATCTTCTTTAGCTCGTGAAAAGCTTGGTCGGCCTGGTCGTTCCACTCGAAGTGAGTGCTCTTCTTCATGAGGCGGTAGAGGGGGAGAGCTTTCTCTCCGAGCCGGCTGATGAAGCGGTTCAAGGAGGCCAAGCACCCGGTGAACTTCTGAATGTCTCGAAGCTTGGTGGGGATCGCCATTCTCTCGATGGCCTTGATCTTCACCGGGTTGCATTCGATGCCGCGTTCGGAGACCAGGAAGCCTAGGAGCTGGCCGGCTGGCACTCCGAACACGCATTTCTCGAGGTTGAGCTTGATTTGGAACCGGCGTAAGTTCTCAAACGTTTCCTTGAGGTCTCCCAGCAAGGTGCCGCGCTTCTCCGTCTTCACCACGATGTCGTCCACGTAAACGTGAGCGTTTCTACCGAGTTGCTTGAGGAGGCACTTCTGCATGCAACGCTGAAAAGTGGCACCGGCATTTCTCAAGCCGAATGTCATAGTCAGGTAGCAGAAGGCTCCAAATGGCGTGATGAAGGCGGTCTTCAGGCGGTCGTCCGGATCCAGCTTTATCTGGTGATATCCGGAGTAAGCATCCAAGAAACTCAACAGCTCGCATCCGGCTGTGGAGTCTATCACTTGGTCTATCCTTGGCACGACAAAGGGATCTTTGGGGCAGGCCTTGTTGAGGCTTGTGTAGTCTATGCACATGCGCCACTTGTTGTTCTTCTTTATCACGAGGACCGGGTTGGCGAGCCACTCTGGAAAGAAAACTTCCATAATGAAGCCGTCTGCCAAAAGCCGGGCTATCTCCTTCCCTACAATCCCGCATTTCCTCCGACAGTCGGCGAAGGGGTTGTTTGACTGGCTTTGCGTCTTCTCGAACGTGTAGTTTGTGCTCGGCGAATTTCCTCGGAACACCCGGCATGTCCTTGAGGGACCATGCAAAGATGTCCCGATTCTCACGGAGGAAATCGGCGAGCTCGCCTTCCTATTTGCTGTTCAGGTTTGCCCCGATGACGGCAAACCTCTCTGGGTGCTCGGGGTCAAGAGGCACTTTCTTCGTCTCCTTGGCCGGCTGGAAAGATCCTTGAGCATCATGCTCCTTGGGGTCGGGGGACACGGCCGACTGCTTGCCGGCTATGGCCACGACTCGGTCCAGCATCTTCCTTTCTTCGGCAATCACAAGGGACTCGGCCAGCCGGCTGCTGGCTGCTGCGCACTCAGAGGACTTCTTGTAATCGCCGGCTATGGTGATGACGCCTTTGGTGCTTGGTATCTTCATCTTGAGGTATGCATAGTGGGGAACCGCCATGAATTTGGCCAAGGCAGGTCGGCCAAGCAATGCATGGTAAGGGCTCTCCAGGTCCACCACTTCAAACCAGATCGCTTCCCGGCGGAAATGCTCCTTGTCCCCAAAAAGTACATCAATCTTGATCTTGCCAATGGGGGCGCAGGACAGGCCGGGTACGATGCCATGAAACACTGTCCGAGTAGGCATGAGCTGCTTCGTCTTGACGTTTAGCTTCTCCAGGGTGTCACGGTACAGGATGTTGATGCTGCTCCCGCCGTCTATCAACACACGGGAGAAGCGGGCGGCGTGTCTGTCTGTTGCAAGGGTGGCTTCCAGGACCAAGGCATAAGAGCCTGGAGACGGCATCACCTCTGGATGGTCGGCCCGGCTCCAGCTGATGGGCTTTTCTGACCAATGCATGTGTTCGGCGGGGTTGGCAGCGACCACGCTGACTTCCTGGTGCTCTCGGCGTTTGCTGCGCCGGTCTTCGGGCTGGCTTGTAAAGATGATGTAGGTCGCTTGCTCGTCAGGGAACTCGTCGTGCACGGCTCCGACTGCGGGCCGAGCGGCCGGAGGCGGCGGGGCCGGCAGGCGGAGGCGGCGCGAGCCCCTCGCCTTTGGAGATTCGGGTGAGCCAATGGCACTTCCGGGTTGTGTGGTTGGACGGCTTCGCGCCGCTGTGGAACTTGCACGGGGCGTCGAGAGTTTGCTCGTAGGAGAAAGCCGGCTGCCAAGCCGGCCGGCCGCCCTTGGGTTTCTTGGGCACGGGCCGCCCTTCAGGCGGCACGTCTTCAACGGTGGCCACCTGCCGACTGGCAGGAGGCGGCGCGGGGCCCTTGCGCTTGTGGTCGTTCGAGTGGGGGCGTCGGCCGGAATCCCCAGCCGGCGTCTTGGGCGCCGGGTTGAGTACCTTTTCGGACGCGTCTACCCGAAGCTCGGTCTTCATCGAGGAATCGGCGGTGGCGTACTTGTCCGCTATGTCCAGAAGCTCGTCGAGGGTAGCCGGCTCGTCGCAGAGGAGCTTGTGCTTAAGGAGGGTGCCTTCTCGGCATCCGGCTGTAAAGTACTCGATGGCTTGCACCTCGTGCACCCCCTCGCAAGAATTGCGGAGCTCTGCCCAACGCGTGAGGTAGTCGCGAGTGGACTCGACGGGGCCTTGTACGCACAAGGAGAGCTGTCTGGGCTTGGGAGCCCGCTTGTAGGTGCTGGTGAAGTTGCGGATGAAGGCTTCTGTGAAGTCCAGCCAGCTGTTGATGCTGCGCGGCTTGAGGCTGTTGAGCCAGGTCCGCGCCGTGCCTTGCAGCATGAGGGCACGTACTTCACGGCAACGCGCCGGTTGCCGTTGGCTATGCTAACCGCCGTGGAGTAGTCGATCAACCAGTCTTCCGGCTTCACGGAGCCGTTGTACTTGGGCGTGTCTCTTGGGAGCGAGAACCCTTTGGGAAAGGGCTCGTCGCGGATGAGGGGGCCGAAACAAGGCAGGCCGACATCGTCTTCTTCTTCCAACGCCAGGGATCGCGCCAGGCGGTCGATCCGATGGCGGGCGTCGTTCTCGCCGACTCCCTCGCGGCGGCCTAGCCGGCCGCTGAGAGTCGGGTGCGCCACTGGCGGCGGGGCGGGATATCTCTCTCCACGGGGCGGAGGCGGAGGCGGGTTGCCCCGCCATTCCATGGCTCGGGGATGGCCATCCGCGTCTCGCTCGATGGAGATTCGGGTCCGGCTGCGGCTGGCAGCCGGCTCTTTCTCGCGCCGCGCGCGGGTGTTGCTCGTAGTCGGCGTCCGGGACGTCGCACCGTGATCTCGGCGCGGGGGAGGGCTTTCCACGCGGGCGTCGGCTTCGTGCCGCTGCGCGGCTGCATCGATCAGTTGCTGGATGCGCCGGGTCATGTGGGGGAGGTCCTCGGCCTCCAGGCCGTCCAACTCGTCTACGGCCGCCTGGGCGGCACGCAAGTTCTCGAGCGGAGTGGCATAGACCGGGCGGTCGACTCCCAGCGTGTCGGCGATGACGGCGCCGCGTTGCTTGACAAGGTCGGCCCGGCTTGGCCCACCCGGGGCCGGCGTGCCGAAAGCGGCGCGGTCAGCTTCGTGCTGATAGGCCTTAGTGAGGCGTCTTACGGAAGCCAGCCTCCGGCCTTCTTCGAGGAGGGCGAGGCGGCGTGCCTCCAGTGCTTCGTTGTCGGCATTGGCCGGGAGGGGGGTGAACAAGTTGTGGGCCGCCGCGTGTGGGGCGTCGTGGGCGCTCTCGTCGGCCGTGCCGCCGTGGCCGACAACCATCACTTCGGTGGTGGCAGCGTCGCAGCCACCGGCTTGGGGAAGCGGGTCGTTGTAGATCGTGACGCTGGTGGGGAAGATGTCGAACGAGGCCGTGTCGGAGTCGACGGGCATCGGGTCGGTGGAGCCAACCGACTCCATATCCACAGCAGGCTCGCTGGAGACATGGAGCCGGCCGAGAAGGTTGGCGAGGTGGTCGGTGTCCGCATCGGAAGCGAGCTCGTCGGAGACGAGGGTTTCGTCGAGGAGATCGGCGAGGCTGCTCGCCGCGCAGACGCTGGTGACGCCTTGCAGCGCGTCGTGGCAAGCGTCATCGGGCGTGCCGGGCTGGCTACGCTCGCGGGGGAGAAATGAGGTTCCCGTCCAGAATAGGTCTCCGGACGACGGTGCACCTGGCTCCACGGTGGACGCCAAATGTCGGGTGGTAGGTGCGACATATGCCAACGGGTGGCTTATCATTGTGAGAGCCAGTAAGACATCGCCGGTGCCTGGAAACGGGATAAGGTGAAGACATGCACGCCGGCGGATCTTACCCAGCTTCGGGGCTCTCCGTGGAGATAACACCCCTACTGCTGCTCTGCGGGGTCTCCGCATGTTCACTAGATGAATCAAGTAGCTACACAACGCTCCTTGAGCTGTTTAGTGGGAGGAGGAAGGAGGGCACGGCTAGCCTGCTTCTTCTCCTTGTGTGGTGTCTAGAACTAGCAGGGGGTCCAACCCTTTGCATGGGAGCTCCGGAGAGTTTATATAGGCCCACCCCGGGGGTACAATGGTAATCCGACTGGGCGCGGGGCCCAGCCGTCTGTGACTGCGCTCGTCGGCTTCTGCGCCGGCTGCTAGGGCCCGCCGACTAGTGGGTCCCGCCGGTTGCCGGCCCCTTGGTCGACAGGCAGGCCCCACTGTCCAGGGCCTGGTCGGCGGCTGGTTACTGTGGCTTCATCTTGGTGACGTGTGCTTCGTCGTGGTAGGCGCGGCTACAGTGCCGCCGCCCGTCAGGCGGTCGCTGTAGCCTCACCGCGTCTTGTCTCCTTAATGGGGCGTCTTCTTCGAGGGAGGCGGCAAGCCGGCTGCGGGGAGCCGGCTCTGTCTTGGGCCGACTGGTTGGAGGCGTGGCTGCCTTCGGGCATCTCTCTGCTCAAAGGAGCCCACCATCTGGGGGCCACGCTGGCGGCCCGTCGAGGGTGACACCAAGGTCAACATGGCAACAGTGCCGCGCCGGACGGGTCATGCCTACTCCGTACGACGCATTGTGCCGGGCGTGCTCCGGGATTCGGGGGTGGCAGGCTTCACTGTAGCCACGCCCCGTCGCACCGCTGTTAGGTGGGTGCAAACTTTTGAGGGTACGGTCTCGACCGCTTTACGGGAGCCGGCTTCTTGAAGTCGGCCTTCTCATGGCCGGCTTTTTGGAATCGGCCTTCTCATGAGGGCTTAAGTCGGACCGCCTTCCGAAAGCCGGCCTGGGTGGCAGCCAGTAAGAGGAAGGCGACTCCATGTCTTGGATTCTTGAGAGCCGGACGGGCTCGTAATTTTTTTAGAAAAAGTAGGAGAAGCCAGCTAGGCTATCCATAGCTATTTCCTCCGACACGAGACGAAGATCTTAATATCGAGGGGAGCCGAGGAGTGCCAAATCTCCGAAGCGGCAGGGGCAAACTCCCGTCCGAAGAAAAAGGCCTGGTAGGTGTCGCCGAAGGAGTAGAGACCCTTCGAAGACAGTTTCCAGGCAAAGTGATCAGGGTCGTTTGGGGGTTGGTAGTTGCTTATGGCCTCCTACAACTGAAGGAATTCCGCGATGGCTGACACAGATGAGGCTCCTCTAGGCTCTGTTCGGAGTCACTCCTAAAATTACGAGGAGCCGCGGAGCATTTGTTTCCCAGCTCCGTACTTTTTAACTCCGGCTTCAAAAATGGAGTGGTGGAGTGCCGGGTCCTAATCTCCTTCACCCACGCGTGGTCGGGAGCGCGTCAGGTGCGGAGCCAGCTGCTCGATGATGCTCTGCCCATCCAGCCCTGGTCCGACCAGAAGCGGAGCCTCTGTCCGTTCCCAAAAGAGCACCCCGGGACACCTATTCTAAAACTAAGCGAGCACGACTCGACTGGAATCGAATTGATGGCTAATCAAGAGAGTTGGCTCGTATTCCACCCGCAACATTTGAGCTAATCGCCAAACATACAAAATAATCAGTGGTTAGTGAGAAAGGTGTGCTGCTCCCGCCGGTCTCCGGCCCATCTCGTCATCATCTCTTGCTTAATAATGTAGTAATATTTTATCCGATAATTTATTTTGGCATAGTTCAATAGTACGTACTCCATAATTCTAACATGAGTATAAGTATCTGTTGTGTCGACACCGACCGCGTACGAGCGTATGTTTTCCTTAGGCAAAAATACGCGATGAGTACAATGATTAGGGCCCCTTTAAAAAGTAGTAAAATGATTGTAATTAAAAATACAACTACTCCGTATTAGGGTCCCTTTGCCCTTAATAAAAGGAGTATGGAGGCCAGGTACTTTGAAACGACAAAAGGGAAAGACAATTAAGACTTCATATCAGTTGTTGGGCATTTTTTTCCGCCCGTGTTTGTTGGGCACTTCTTTTCTTTTAGTCGTGGTTTGTTGGGCATCTTCACCAAATCAAAAAACAAGCCTTGGGGCCTAGCAAGGCGGCAAAGAAATCTATTCCGGCAGGATTGGACTTCAAGATCGAGGTCCACAAAAATTGGTTCTACCTTTAGACCTAGGATTTTAATGGTTACCTGTTGGACAATTTCGTTGAGCGAAATGGGAGCGTATTCCAACACAAGTCCATGCTACCGTCTATCATTCTCTTCAACACCAAGAATGAGGCATCGCTTTGGGTCACCGCCGATGCGAAGTACTTGGGAAATATCATGCCACGATAGTAGAGGCGTTGTGATTTTCTTCTACTTTTGTTTGTGAAAGCAATTCTAAGCTCCTTAACTAATGGATATGACACTAGTC
Organism: Triticum urartu; assembly: GCF_003073215.2. Taxonomy (NCBI): domain Eukaryota; kingdom Viridiplantae; phylum Streptophyta; class Magnoliopsida; order Poales; family Poaceae; genus Triticum; species Triticum urartu. Next base: position 418,862,601 of record NC_053026.1, on the reverse strand, counting down.
TATGTTACTACTTACTATCTTTATCGTGTAAAGTATGTTATAAAGTAGATGGTTGCATTTATTAGCTTGTAGACTCAACGTTTCTTGATAAGCGCTATGTAATGACAATTATGTTACTTGTTATAAATGGCAAATTTGTCTTCTGGTAAGTTATGTTACTTGCTGTAAGTTAATCCTTTTGACACATACAAATGGCTTAGGTAAGCTCGATAATCATAGACGATCTCCATTTATAGCAGAACAAAAAGGCACGATTCCTAGCAGTTCGTCACATCAACTGATAAGAATCTGAAATATAGAGAGGACCATGTGATCATCGAATCGTATCTCATCCCAGGGAACAAAAGCTGAATTGATCAGGAACAAAACTACTCTTGCATATATGTACACATCGATCGCCGGACGTACGTACACATCAGGCACAAATCCTCGCATGTATCGTGATCTACAGACACCTCTCCTCAAGTTGCTCTGCGCGTTACACCGAGCCATAGCACTCTAGTCATGGCTGCCCCGAAGAAACTTACTAGTAGCACTAAAATTTACAGCCCAAGCTGGTGCACTGATCGGGCAAGTCCTACACAGTATCACTAATTTGCATTGGATCAAACGACGGCGCCCGGCAAGGCGGGCACGTCACCCTGCCACGCCCAGACGATGTCCGCGAGCCCGGGGCGCACGTCCTCGGCGCAGAACTTGTTGAAGTCGAGCGCGTCGCCGCCGTCGTGCGCGAACTCGACCACGGTCACGTCGGCGGCCACCTCGAACACCTCCGCGGTGACCGCGAGCCGCCCGTTGGCGCCGTCGGCCTTGGCCTCCATTCTGATCCTCCACCCTTTCCCTCTGGTCGTGTTGTACCTCAGCGCCTTGCCCACGGACTCCAGCTTGTGGAACACGGTGGCCGCCGGCGCGCGGGAGGTGAACACCGTCGCCGCCTTCTGCTCGCTCTCGAACAGCCCCGACAGGTCGAACCCGGAGGACATGGATGATATGAGCTGGAACGCATTGCACGTCCGCGGCGAGATGTTGCCGGAGCTGTCCTCGCTGCCGTCGATGAGGGCGGCGGCGTTGTCGTCGTCCCACTTCCTGGGCGTGGCGGGGGAGGAGGGGACGGGCGGCACGAACCCCCTCTTGAACCAGGGCGTGAGCATGATCTCCGGGATGGAGATGCGCTTGGCGGGGTCGACGGCGAGCAGGCGGCCGATGAGGCGGCGCGCCTCGCCGGAGACCCAGGGCGGCATCTGGTACTCGCCCTTGAAGATCTTCTGGTACATCTTGACGTAGTTGTCGTGCTGGAAGGGGAGGAAGCCGCAGAGCAGGACGTAGAGCACGACGCCGCAGGACCACATGTCGGCGCGCGCGCCGTCGTAGCCGCGCTTGCGGAGCACCTCCGGCGCGACGTAGGCCGGGGTGCCGCACTGGGTGTGGAGCAGGCCGTCGTGGCGCAGCTGCTCGGGCAGCGCGGCGAGGCCGAAGTCGGTGACCTTGAGGCGGCCCTCCTCGTCGAGCAGCAGGTTCTCGGGCTTGAGGTCCCGGTGCGCGACGCCGCGGCTGTGGCAGAAGGCGACGGCGGCGACGAGCTGCTGGAAGTACTTGCGGGCGGCGTCCTCGGTGAGCCGGCCGCGGGCGACCTTGGCGAAGAGCTCGCCGCCGCGCGCGTACTCCATGACGACGAAGACGCGCTGGCGGCTGGCGAGCACCTCCCGGATGCCGACGACGTTGGGGTGGCGCACCATGCGCATGACGGAGATCTCCCGGCGCAGCTGCTCCACCATGCCGTCCGTCTGGCGGAGGCGGGCCTTGTCGATGACCTTGATGGCCACGCTCTGGCCGTCGCGCAGGTCGCGGGCGTAGTAGACCTTGGCGAAGGAGCCCTGCCCCAGCATCCGCCCCAGCTCGTACTTGCCCAGCACCAGGGTCCTCACCTCGCCCTCCCGCCCTCTCGCCATTGTGTGCTCGGACGTTGCCGACTTGTTTTGGAAGTTCACTACTAGTCACTATGGCCACTGCTGCTGCTGCGGCTTGTATGGGATCTTTTAACTAGGCGGGGGCGGTACGCGTCATGGGATCTTTAACTAGGTGGGTCTGGGCACGTAGAGATGGGGGCGGGCACATGGGTTTGACGCGGGCGTTGCTGGTTTGAGGAGGGCGGCACACTGGATCGGCCGGTCGCTTATTTGTACTGGCATGGTGGCGGGGGCGTGGGGCGGTGCGGTGCGCGGGACAAGGAGAGGCGTGGCACGGGCCAGGTGGCTAAGGCCTAGGTGGGTCGGGTGGACGGGCCGTGCGATGCGGTGCAGGCGAGAGCCGAGAGGAGAGGGGACAAATGTGAAGGCGTCGAGGTGGGGGGTTGGGAGTGGTGGAGGAAGAGTGGCCCGGTGACGGCCCATGAGTGGTGGAGGGGGGGTTTGTTGCTTCCAGGTTGCAGCAGCACGGAAGGTGGTGTCTGTCGGCTAACTGGGCCGATTACTATACCCGTTCAACGTTTAAGGGATGCGGCCATGAACTTGGACCGGGCATTTGCTCTGCACGAAACACCCTGGCAGCCTTCCCCCGGCGTCAACGGTCCAACGTCCAATGAATCTTCATCTTCGCGCACCTCTTAACCACTGGTTTCCTATCCTATTTCTCAAAAGAAGAAGAAAAAACCGCAGTTTCCTTGCCAATTCAATTTAGACCACTGTTGACCTTCCTTCCCCCACTGCTCTTTCATGATCCCTTGACCGAGGAGGCACATCGTTGACCTCCCCTTGTTCCTTCTATGCTTTCCCTATGTTTGTTTTTTTTTCCGAAAAAACTTTCAATCTATTCATCTTCAAACATGGTAGTACAACGAACACTAGAAATAATAAAAATTACATCCAGATCCGTAGACCACCTAGCGACGACTACAAACACTGAAGCGAGCCGAAGACGCGCCGCTGTCATCGCTCCTCCTTCACCGGAGCCGGACAAACCTTGTTGTAGTAGACAGTCGGGAAATCGTTGTGCTAAGGTCCCATAGAACCAACCATTCCTCGAGAGTTACCTTGAATCTACTCATCCCTCTTTTCTCTAGGGTTGCTCGACTAGTTAAGGCTCAAATCTTTAAGTTCGTGATCGTTTTAAGGCTCGGTTTGTTAAGCCCACTAAAAATATTAAGCTAAAATTCATGATCAGCTCTGTCAGTTTAATGCTCGTTAAACTATCGAGTACTCTTACAATTGTAAACAACTAAAAGCATCACGCACACATTCATAATGTGCTATCCATTCAACTTCGACTAGGCCAACCAAGTGCAGAAGATGGATAAGGAGGCCGGTGGGCAACAAGGAAGTGGGTTCGTAGGTTGAGCGGCCGAGCCTTGGCAATTAATATCAATAACGGCTTAATGGGTTGGACCCTTTGAATTTTAACGAGCCAAATGAGTTGCTCACGAAACTCGTGAGCTTGCTCGTTACGCTTGTTAATCTTAGCAAGCTACATTTTTTCTTCGATTTGGTTCGTTAACTAACGAGGACAAGCTCAAATGAGGCGAGCTTTCGAGTGCTCAATAAGCTCTCAAGCAACGAGCTTTTCGTCCAGACCTATCCACTCCTCTTTTGACGATGGTCATGGTGGGAATGGGAGAGGTGGTTGGAACATCATTGTAATTACTAGAGGTGGTTTAGGTCTAGATATAGGCTTTCATTTGACTGCAAGGTGTTTGGCGACATGTCATGTCGACGCTTCACTTGGCATTTGCGAGCTACATTTGGCCGACGTCGGGCTCTTTCTTTTGGTTGTCGTCCATATTTGACAGTGGCATGGGTGGTAGATCCAACACGAGCTTATTCAATAAGCTCACTAGGCCACTAGTGCAGCTAAACGTAGAGTCATAATCGCTCCTCCCACCGTCGAGGTGACGATGGATCTGGGTTCTGTTGTCATCAATCTAGTGTCTTTTGAGGTAGCTTTCACAGTACCTTGTTCAACCTCTGCAGACGCCCTTGTTCCCTTACCCGTCGTCGGCAAGGTTTGAGCGAAGACGGTAGCCATAGTGTTTCCAGGAAGGTCATTGTATGTGTTACTACCCAATTGTGTTCTTGGTGTTATATTTGGGGCCCTATATGCAAAAAGGAGGGACCTAGCTGTATTTCCTGTTTTTAGGGTATTCTATGCAGTGTTGTCAAAATTTGGCTATGAAATGTCCTATTTTAGCAAAAAGGCTATCGTCGGCCATAAACTAAGGCTCTTACGAGGTTCAACAAGGTTTTAACACAAGAGATGGACAAGAGAAACGCAAATGTTCGATACAAGCTGTCGAAGGCCAATAGGCAACATAGCACGAGCAGTCATACTGCCAAGTACTAAAGGTACTCAAAAGAAGTTCCCAATGCAACATAGGGTGGCTCCCTAGCCATTGATGTCCAATGTGGCTACCCTCCGTAGATGACGGCATCGCGATCGGATGGTCGTTACGACACAGTCCAACACCTCCTTGTCCTTTGGTCTTGCTAGTAATCTCCAGAGCTGTAGGAGAACCACAATTTTATAGATCAAGTCAGTCGAATGCTTAAACAGTTTCCCCTAGATGAGCGCCTTATTTTGAGTGACCAGGTCATCGCCGCAAATCCAACCCACTCTAAACATTGATCTCTCTTTCTACAACTATGCATGAGCCGTTGGAAATCCGCAAAACCGGCCGGATTTCATGAGCTTCCCGCCACATCCCGCATCACACTCCACATAAACCGTGCCATGATGCATCTAAAGAGGACGTGATCACAATCCTTGTCCTGCCCACATCATGGGCATTTCCCATCTCTAGTATAAAATGCCAGCTCTTGGGACCTTCGGGTCCCTTCCCAATATTGGCATAATAACTCTAAGCCAGCATTGGCGGGAGGTCAGAGGGCAAGTAGATGTCATGTTAATTTATTGAAAAACATTTTAGTTTACTAATTCTTACACTTAATGATACTACGATTCAAAAAGGTCATTGCATGCTTTTCATGTCATGTAGACCACAATATTGAGACGAAGATAAAGCTTCACGAAGAGCCTGAAAACTAATATCCTGAAACATATATAAACATGAAAATTAATGGTTTTGACATGCTAATTATATGAGTATAGTACTCCGTCTTGGACTAACTGTTATGCTCTTCCATTACACCATGTGTTGTACGTTGTAATTTGCAAAAAAAAATGTGTTGTACGTTGTAGGTTTCGAGAAGTGACGATCAAGCGAACCAACCTGTGGTTGAGATGGTTAGGTGGACAATGATATCCCTAACCCACCAGGGTTAAAATCCTGGTGCTCGCATTATTCCTGTATTTATTTCAGGATTTCCGGTGATGCGCTTTCAATGGAAGGAGACGTTCCCGTCGACGACGAGACGTCTACGGTGGCTTCGTAAATCTCAAGATGATATGCCGGCTCAGTCTCTCGAAGGTGCTCATAAGGTCAGGGTGTGCGTGTGTGCGTTTATAGGGGTGAGTGTATGCACGTGTATATGACTGCTTGTGTTTGTACTGATGCTCAAAAAAAGAGAAGTGACGATCGAAAGGGTACGCGTGGTAGAATGTAAGCTCAAAAATATCTACTCAATTAATCGCCTTAAAAATTCAAAAATAAATAAATAATAATCGCCTTGCATGTGTAATGTTGTATAGTTATTTGACTGGCAAGTACAGTATATACGCTATAGACTGACAATGGATTGCGTAATATCCAAGACACGGCAACAATGCCCGACAAACGCCCCTCTCCATACTTCTCCAAAGGCATCGGCATCACTCTGGCCGGAAAAAGAAAACGGCCATTGCCGACATGGCCACCGCGGAGCCGCTCACAGGATTCAGAGGACCGGAGAAAGATCACAAGGCGTCATCAAAGATGGAGACGTACCCCATTCCGGTATCCAGAAAGCAGGTCGCCGCCCCCGTATGGGCTTCACGTCGCCGCTCGTGCCCCGGCCGGTGCAGCGCACCGTGTGTGACCAACACGGTAAGCCCCGAGGAAACAGGGAGCTTTCGTCCTGCCCGGCAAATAATTGAGCGAGCTCACAGCGACCCCTCGTCCCCGCGACGGCGCAACGCCCGCACGTCGCCGTTCGGAGCCTTGGAGAAGAAGAGGACGCGCATGCATTATTGGCGGGAAACCACGCATTGTTTTTGGCCCGGGTCGGTCGCGGCACGTAGGTTTCTCCGATGGCCACGGCTGCTGCGGGAACCCACGCGCCACGTCGTGCGGACTCACAGTGGTGACCAGAAGCACGCACTGCTGGCCGGCTGGACCCCTACCTATCCAGTACGCGTCGCCGTCGCGCCACCTGCCGTCCGGCGCCTGGTTCCTCCGTTCGGTTGGTGCACCGATGCCCATGGCCCACCCCAATGATCCCCTCTCTTGTCCCTGGATTTGGGCTGTGTGGTGCGTGTGGGCTGTGGATGCGCCGATGGTTGCGTCGGGCCACCGGTCATCTAGCTACAGCTACATGTGGTGCGATTCGGCTGTATTGTGACTTGCAACTGCAATCTTCTTGCGGTTTTGCCGTTTCGCCCCCACGAGGAATCTGGATCTTTGCCAGCGCAACGGATGTCGCTCGATCGGCTCCATGTCATTAGCTTCGCAAGGACAATGATTGTTGCATTATTGCAATTGATTGTACAATCGGTCGGCTTCTAACTTAGAGTAGGATTCAAGAGAAGAAAAATGCTATAGTTTGTGCTGTGTCTGGTTGGATGTTTAAGCACAATCTTCTACGTGGGTGCATAAAGCGAAGCTCCTTTATCTGAAAAGAGGGAGTAAATGATTGATTGCAAGACTTATTTGCAGTGAGCTTGTGCAGCGTCAGGTTGATGGGCAGGAATCTAGGTAGTTTCGTATGGTCAGCAGTTCCACTTCTCTTTTCCTTTTGATCTGGTATGCTGTAGCGAACTAGTAACTGTTTTACTGATTGTCCTTGGATGCTAGAGCATTAGGACTACCAGGCATGCAAAAAACTTTAAATTCATCAGACCGAACATGTTCAAATGCAAACAAGACTTTAAACAAGATTTGGAGCTGATGCTTTCTCTCAAAACAACCATCAGTGGGGGCAATGTAGGTAACAAGATAGGTGTTCCAACAACGACGCTTCCAGAAAGGGAACAACGCTTGAGCGTCGCTGTCTCTAGGCCCAACCGGTAAGATAAGACTAGATCATGAGTTTTCACCCTGAAAATGAGCATAAGTAAACTCCATGCAGTAATACCCCCAACCATCATTTTAAAAAACCGAGCCGGTGAGACTGTCAGTTCAGGTTGTTACTGCCAGACCGCCGATTCATCGATTCATTTGCCACAAAATCCAAGAATATTTAAGGTGAATTTTGAAATTTTTGACCTCACATCAAATGAATACACATAATATTGGATGTAAATCATTAATAAATCACAGTGTTACTAGCCTAGTTGGTTATTAGACCTTTAGCATGCCTTTGCCTCCAGGTTAGGTATTTGATTCCTTGTTAATGCATTTTTTTGAATATTTTCTGGTTTTTTACTAAAAGACCGATACACCTTAAAAAGACCGGCCAAGCTGTTCCCACTTTTTCCAGTCAGACCACCGGTCTGGCCCGGTTTTAAAAATAACTATGCCCAAACAAGGGAATGTTGTGTGGTTTACATCATTGCCGGGGTCAACTAATGAGACCTTGGTGGACGACAACGGCGGGAGTCGTTGCACCTAGGTAGGAATTCGGCAACATCGAGGTGGGCGGGGAGGAGAGGAGGCAGGGGCGGCTAGGGTTTCGCCGACCACCCCCTGGGGACGAATTAGGCATCCTTATTGGGATGGTCGACTCCCTCCATGTCATTGTTCGCTTCGTTTTCTCTTTTCCCCAAAATAGTATCGAAGTGCACTTCCTAATTTTTTACAGGTTGCGTACTTTGCGTGCGAACTCAAATTCGACATAATGCGGTCTCTATATTTATGAAATGCGCTTCATTTTATCAAATATGCTAGGCCCATATTTTCCGACCACTTCTCTTTTCCTTTTAATCCTAGTAGGATGCGGCGAACTAATTGTGTTATAATGAGCTTTTTTTGAAAGAAAGCATAGATGTAGACGCTCACGTACACACGTACACTCATCACTATAAACGTATACTCGCATATTTTACCCATATGAGCACCTTTGAAAAGACTGAGCCGGTAGTCTTAATATTGACGAAGTCACCACCAAGGTCACGATCATTTTCACAGATACGTAACCTTATCATCTCATGTTCAACTTCCTTTTTCTCGAGCAAACAAGAAACCTTCATCGATCGCGATACTTTCGCGCGACACGAACCAAACAAGACTCTTTCACAATTCTTCAGCAGCTCGACACATCTGCTATGGTTGCTTCAGTCCCACAAAACCATAGGACAATCCCAGACGTGAAGCAACAAAGACATCACCTCCTCCCATGGTGTAAACCATGTTTGTTTCATGTTCCACGGAATTAAGCAACGAAGCAAAGGTCTTCAAAACATAATGCCCAGGGATACGGTATTTTTCACTGTGACTAGCGCCTATCGAGCATGTGAAACATCTGGAGTTGCTTTCCTCTCCATTACTTGCGAATTCTCGCCTTTCGACTCATCAACATCTGAAGTTACTTTCCATGTAGCATGACGCGACGAGTAGCTCTATGCTGGCTGGCGGCCGGACGCGCCCCCGGTCACAGTCACGTCACGAGGTGCTGGGCCGGAGATGGCGAGGTTCTGCAACACTTGTCCATGGCCCATTGACACGCGGCTGCAGAAAAAAAAGCCAACGCTGGTCGCCATCTACCTGCCGCATCAGGCCAAACAACCGCCATAATGCGAGTTAATTAATCAAGAAACAGTGAGCCAGCACACGTATTCTCGCTGTGATGATGCCGACTGCCACCTTGCATAATTGGAGGCTCCGTTGAAGTGATCTAAATTAGATCCGGGTACATGCATGGGCCTTCCATGGTAATGGGGTGAGCTCGGAAGAGTGAAGCCTCAGCACTCTCTGCTAATGGCGACGTACTGACAGATCGACCAACCGCGTCCCGTCAAAGGTTTTGCCGATCGTCGCATCAGATGTAGCTCGCCGACTGCGGTGTCGACGGGCGATTCGCGGCGTAGACAAGACAGTTAGGACGTCAGCGTTGGCCGATTCTACCAATCAATAATTCGAAGGTGAGTAGAGCGGAATTCTCACAGCCGGTGGCGCTTGTTTGCATCGCCGGTCGCATCTCGAACACCACTGCTGGCAGCCTGGCGTAGAAGGTAGAACGCCGCTGGTTGATTTGCCCCGCACTTTCCTCCCCGGCTTCAATTAGTTTTTACTCGCTGCGCCATCGGCAGTGCCGTGCTGGGCGATCGGGTTAATGCTTGACGGGGACAGCTGCAGAAGATTATGTACAGCTCACATGGAAAATCTGCATGGCACAGGCATCTCCACCGCTGTCTTCTAAAACTAACACCGTACTTGCGCGTTGATACGGAAGTCGATCATTCAACCATGTTCGCATACATTTTAAAATAGGATGTGGCTAGGTCTCAGTCGAGACATAATGTATAAAAGGAAAAGAAAAAAAGAAAAAAAACTTTGCACAAATCTTCATGCAAGATCAAAGGAATATAACATCGACTGCGAAGTCTCAGTCGACTGAGATTTAGCAGCACCGTTTAAAATAAATTTGAACAAACTAGGCGATATTCATGCAAATAAGATGGAATTCACGTAAGTTCAGTTCAGACGTAATCTACATAAAACAGATGTCAAAACTGAAGTAACACCTTATAATTCAAGCAAGGGACTAAGCTCTCGGCTTTTTAGGCGATCCTTATAGAGTAGGCTAAATATGTAACATGGATTATGGCAATGCAATGGAGTTGGGTCAAATCGTTCATTCGTTAGGATGCCCTAGCTGATATTTCATCCGTTCAACTTACAACCTACAAAAACATACACTATTTGTAGGGGACTATGACCTCGTACACGTGGACACCCTGGCCGGCCGCACCTGCTTCACGTAGGAGCGTGACGGCGAGGGCGGCTTCTCCCTCACGGGTCCTGGCAGCGACAAGGGCGGCGCCGAACCATGATAGCGGAGCGACTGCTCCATCATGATCTCCATATGACGGACGTACTCGTCATTCGTCACCGGCGCCTCTATGTATAGGCACGGCTGCTGCGGCGCCTGGTCCTCTTCGTCGTCGAAGGAAGTGGTAATCTTGAAAGGATATTTCCCGCCTTAAGTACTTTAACGGGAATATCATACGGAAACCAACATTCAAAGAAAACTTCGTGGAAACCACATCTGAAAGTTAAAAAAACTGAAAAAATATATGGGATATTAAGAGGATGATGTTCTATTGTCATGTGAAATTTCAAGTAAAATCACATTACGGGGTGCGAGCTATGAAAAAGATAAATTCAACAATCAATAGTGACGTTACTGTTCGGATGCTGATTTTGTCTTTTTCATAACTCACATTCGATGTATTTGAACTTGAAATTTTGCATGGCAATAGAACATCACCCTCTTAACATCACATATTTTTTTGAGATTTTTTCGAAACTTCAAAACATGGTTTTCGCTTGGTTTTCATCGCTTTCCACCTAATTTTGGTTTCCGTATGATATTCTCCCAATTACTTTGATGTTGATGACAACGTAATTTGCGGAGTAACCGTGTGCTTGAGCTACACATGTGCATTTATATGTCACAAGTTTTTAGCTATCCCTCTAGAAGGAAAAGAGCCAATACGTCATTTTTGATGCGTTTATTTCTTCAGTTGTAGGAACTCCATATTATTAACTTATTAAGAGGGGATCCGCATCGGAAGGTGCGGGTGGAATCGGATCACGCACACAAACTCATACAACACCCACATATACCCTTCTGTTTTAAGGAGAGAACCTCATTCCTAACTATGCAGAAAAGCTCCCAGCGGTTGTACCGCTCATGGGTCCGGTTGTACTGCTCCTCTTTGGATGGTGCATCCAGTGACCAGCCTAGGCGGGCGTACCGCCCTCTATACCGGTTGTACTGCTCGGTCTCCAAGTGGTACTATCGGTCCTAACTCCATGCCTACTGCCACCCGAGGGGTGATCCCCTCGGGTTAGGCAGCGGTGCATGTGTGGTGGCTGGTAGGTTATTCCGTTTGTTAAATAATTGGTATAACCGGTGTCTCCAGAGGTTGCAAGGGACCTGGCAGCCGGTACTGCGGTTGAACAGACATACCGCCCCAACCATTGCTCAGGGGTGTTTTCCATTGGTATTGGGTGCAGTACTCAAGAGGTTGTGCAACGGTTTTTTGGCTGTTTCCAAATAGCCAGAACAGTCGGCGGTCACGGCGGTCGTACCGCTCTGGCTGCCGCAACGAGGGTTTGGCCTGGAGCGGTTGTACCGCTCCTATGCTTTTTCCCGCGTAACAGTTAGAAAGGATGAGGGACTATTTAAGGAGGTGGTTCTTCCACCTCCCACCTACATCTTGCCTTCTTCCCTCCTCTATTAATGCCCTAAGCTTCATTTTGCCTGATTTCCTTCTCTAGGTTACCCAAACTTATTGATTTGTTAGGGATTGAGGGAGGAGACCTAGATCTACACTGCCACCAAAGGAAATTTAATTCCCCGATATGTTTCATCTGGATCTTGTTACTCTTGGGTGACTGGGCTAAGTTGTGGAGATTGCCCCAACCTTGTTTGAAAAGGTTCCGGATGCTGCCTTCAAGGGCACCATTAGTGGTTCGCGACAACTTGCATTGTGCAAGGGCGTGCGAAGAATATGGTGAGTTCTTGTGGTGCTTGGGGAGCATTGTGCCTCCACGCCTCTCCAACGGAGACGTACCCCCCCCCCCAAAGGAGGGAGCTTCGAAAACACATACTCATCTTCATCATCTCCACATATGGTAACATATTACCTTTACTTTGTGCAAGATTTTATTTTGTGTTTACCTTTGCTTGCACTACTTGTTATGACTAACATGCAGATTGTTCACCTAGTTGCATGTCTAGACAACATATTTTCTAGTTTAGCCTAAAATTTGGAAACAAAGTAAAAAAATGTTTGTCACCTATTCAACCTCCCTCCCTTCTAGTCGACCATGCGATCCTTTCAAATATCCTCCTTGTCGGGGGACTTGGTGGTCGTGGAGCTCGAGGGCCCCAAAGAGCGACGACGGCAGCGCCAAGATCCGGAGCCGTCGTTGCCTGTCCCGCAGAGGACCAACACATGTGCATGGTGCATCGGTGGTCTGGAGTGGAGATGTTTGGAGGCGGAGAGGCTAGAAGCAGAGAGAATTCATTCAAAGAGATGCCATGTGGACAATGCTAGAAGATGACTCAAATAGGCACGATGGGCCAGCAGGCGAAGGGATGGGAAGCTGACTTCAATGTAGCACAGCGGCCGGTTTATGCTTCTTAGTCGCCGCGCCTGCATTGAAGGAGCACCGCCTGCTCTTCTAGTCATGTCGTTCTGACCGACATCAATGCTGCAGAGTCACGTCCACTCTGGAGCAGCGCTCACCTACATAAATGTGCCACAACCGCTTCGTGCGAAGAGGGTTTTATGGCATTGGGTGGGACCGTGGTGTTGGACGCATGCATGGCAGATGTCTAGATGCCTGCAAAGCCCCTGGTTTTCCACCAGTTTGCGGGAAAATGGACGTCTGGACCGGTCCATGGATTAATGGGGTACGGCGTTGGATGAAAAAAATCATGTCTAGACTGCCCAGTTCGGACAGTTGCAGACGGTTTGAGGATCTGCGTTGGAGATGCCCTAAGTCTTTTCATTAATTTTCATTAGAAAAACAACCACAAGGTTCTTTCAAACTGACCCAAAACCAAAATAAAGAGAAAGAGTAACAATAGCATGTTGGAAACAACTACACAACACCCAGGCCAACCAATAGCCTAAGCTGAGCAACACAGAGTCAACTCAAAACATGATGTTCTAATCACACCTTAAAAACAGAAATACAGACATCAGTAGTCACAAGAACTTCTAAACCCGTCGAGCCCACCGAGAGATGGCCATAGAGAAACCTACCAAGTGAGCAACAACCGTCATAAAGTCGTGCGATCTTCCATGCCAATGGATTTCATCCATGCCCCCTTACATAAACATACTCCATAACCATCAAGATCTGCCTGGTCCCTTCCTCTATTTTTCCTTGATCTTGTATCGTATACAAACTGCTCCATGCTATCAAATAATGTAACACAAATGATAAACCATAGAAGAAGGATCATGATTTTTCTTAACAAAACATATCCTACTCCTAGTCTTCCAGATCATCTAGCGCAGTATCGAAGGAAATATGCCCTAGAGGCAATAATAAAGTTATTATTTATTTCCTTATATCATGATAAATGTTTATTATTCATGCTAGAATTGTATTAACCGGAAACATAATACATGTGTGAATACATAGACAAACAGAGTGTCACTAGTATGCCGCTACTTGACTAGCTCGTTGATCAAAGATGGTTATGTTTCCTAACCATAGACATGAGTTGTCATTTGATTAACGGGATCACATCATTAGGAGAATGATGTGATTGACTTGACCCATTCCGTTAGCATAGCACTTGATCGTTTAGTTTGTTGCTATTGCTTCTTCATGACTTATACATGTTCCTATGACTATGAGATTATGCAACTCCCGTTTACCGGAGGAACACTTTGTGTGCCACCAAACGTCACAACATAACTGGGTGATTATAAAGGTGCTCTACAGGTGTCTCCGAAGGTACTTGTTGGGTTGGCGTATTTCGAGATTAGGATTTGTCACTCCGATTGTCGGAGAGGTATCTCTGGGCCCTCTCGGTAATGCACATCACCTAAGCCTTGCAAGCATTGCAACTAATGAGTTAGTTGCGAGATGATGTATTATGGAACGAGTAAAGAGACTTGCCGGTAACGAGATTGAACTAGGTATTAAGATACCGACGATCGAATCTCGGGCAAGTAACATACCGATGACAAAGGGAACAACGTAGGTTGTTATGCAGTCTGACTGATAAAGATCTTCGTTGAATATGTGGGAGCCAATATGAGCATCCAGGTTCCGCTATTGATTATTGACCGGAGACGTGTCTCGGTCATGTCTACATTGTTCTCGAACCCGTAGGGTCCGCATGCTTAAGGTTTTGATGACAGTTATATTATGAGTTTATGAGTTTTGATGTACCGAAGGAGTTCAGAGTCCCGGATGAGATCAGGGACATGACAAGGAGTCTCGAAATGGTCGAGACGTAAAGATCGATATATTGGACGACTATATTCGGACATCGAAAAGGTTCCGAGTGATTCAGGTATTTTTCAGAGTACCGGAGAGTTACGGGAATTCGCCGGGGAGTATATGGGCCTTATTGGGCTTTAGGGGAAAGAGAGAGGAGAGGTTGGGCGGCACCCCAAGGGCTAGTCCGAATTGGACTAGGGGAAGGGCTGCGTCCCCTCCTTCCTTCTCTTCCCCCTTCCCTTGCCTTGGCCCCTACTCCTACTACTTGGGGGGGGGGGGGGGAATCCTACTCCCGGTGGGAGTAGGACTCCTCCAGGGCGCGCCATAGGGGCCGGCCCTCTCTCCCCTCCTCCACTCCTTTATATACGTGGCCAGGGGACACCCCATAGACACACAAGTTGATCTTGTGATCGTTCTCTTAGCCGTGTGCGGTGCCCCCCTCCACCATAATCCACCTCGATCATATCGTAGCGGTGCTTAGGCGACGCCCTGCGTCGGTAGAACATCATCATCGTCACCACGCCGTCGTGCTGACGAAACTCTCCCTCAACACTCGGCTGGATCGGAGTTCGAGGGACGTCATCGAGTTGAACGTGTGCAGAACTCGAAGGTGCCGTGCGTTCGGTACTTGATCGGTCGGATCGTGAAGACATACGACTACATCAACCACGTTGTGCTAACGCTTCCGCTTCCGGTCTACGAGGGTACGTAGACAACACTCTCCCCTCTCGTTGCTATGCATCACCATGATCTTGCGTGTGCGTAGGAAATTTTTTGAAATTACTACGTTCCCCAACAGTGGCATCCGAGCCTAGGTTTTATGCGTTGATGTTATGCACGAGTAGAACACAAGTGAGTTATGGGCGATATAAGTCATACTGCTTACTAGCATGTCATACTTTGGTTCGGCGGTATTGTTGGATGAAGCGGCCCGGACCAACATTACGCGTACGCTTATGCGAGACTGGTTCTACCGACGTGCTTTGCACACAGGTGGCTGGCGGGTGTCAGTTTCTCCAACTTTAGTTGAACCAAGTGTGGCTACGCCCGGTCCTTGCGAAGGTTAAAACATCACCAACTTGACAAAGTATCGTTGTGGTTTTGATGCGTAGGTAAGAACGGTTCTTGCTAAGCCCGTAGCAGCCACGTAAAACTTGCAACAACAAAGTAGAGGACGTCTAACTTGTTTTTGCAGGGCATGTTGTGATGTGATATGGTCAAGACATGATGCTAAATTTTATTGTATGAGATGATCATGTTTTGTAACCGAGTTATCGGCAACTGGCAGGAGCCATATGATTGTCGCTTTATTGTATGCAATGCAATCGCGTTGTAATGCTTTACTTTATCACTAAGCGGTAGCGATAGTCGTGGACGCATAAGATTGGCGAGACGACAACGATGCTACGATGGAGATCAAGGTGTCGCGCCGGTGACGATGGTGATCATGACGGTACTTCGTGTAAGTGCATCTAGTGCCACCCCTAGTTGGTTTTGGAGTATTGACGACAAACCTAGTTGAGGGACTAACGTGTTTGTGAGAATTGCAGGAAAACACAGGTAGAAGTCCCTCATTGATTCGGTTTTATTACCAGAGATGACCCCTAAAAATGTACGAAGACATTGAAGACAATGGTGGTTTATGAAGATATTCATATTGAAGACAATGACATGAGAAGACTCCCTATGAAGCTTATGGAACTCGAAGACTTAGATCCTTCGTAGTTTTATTTCATTTATGTTGTGTCATAGGAATCACCGTACTGTTAAGTGGGGTCCAAGAGAACCAGTCAGAATGACTAAAGTGATGCCTAATTCAAATCCTATGTCTTCGAGCGAAGACTTTGAGAGAAAATCTTGTCCAGAGTCAGACAAGTCAGCTTTACTTGTAGCCCAAGTAAAGTTGCCGTGTGAGTTCAAAATTCGACCGTTGGTACACTGTCAGTTCCTTAGTGACCCAGGGTCATTTCGGACAGATCAGGTCGGGTTGCCAAGTGGCTATAAATAGTCCACCCCCCACAACCATAAACGGTTGGCTGCTCAGATTTCAGTGCACGGCTTTTGTCGTTTGAGAGCAACCCACCTCGAAGCCTTTGAAAGAAAAATTCCTAGTGAGGAGAAAAGCCCTAACCACCCAGAGCCAGAGTAAATTGGGCATCACTTAAGTCTTCTTGTCTGTGTGATCTGAAGACTTATTACACTTGAGGACTGTGCATCCTCCAGACGGTTAGGCGTCGCGTTCTGAGCATCCAAGAGAAATTGTGGATTGCCAGTGAACGAAGTCTGTGAAGGTTTGGGAGTCTACCTTGAAGACTTACCTGAGTGATTGTGCGAGGTCTGTGTGACCTTAGCTCAAGGAGAAAACGGTGAGGACTGGGTGTCTTGGACTAAGTGTCCTTGACTGGGTGTCCGGGACTGTGTTTCCTTTGGTTTAAATACCTAGCCGCTCCAACCAGACGTACAGTTGTCACAGCAACTGGAACTGGTCCAACAAATCATTGTCTTCAACGTGTCACTGGTTTCATCTTCACTTCCTTTTACTTACAGTTATTCATTGTGAAGCCATTGCATGCTTGCTTTATCTTTTGTCTTCACAACATGAATGTATGATCTGTTTGGCTTCATAACTTCTTCCTACCTTATCCTTATTACACTGAAGCTGTTTGTCATTGCGCTTTCACTCTATTGAATACATGACCATGGCTGGCCTAGTGTAATCTAACTTCCGCTGCACAGTAATAGGCATAATCTTCACTGTTTGTCTTCATAACTCTCACGTTTTGAAGATTTTCATAAAAATCGCCTATTCACCCCCCTCTAGTCGATATAACGCACTTTCAATTGGTATCAGAGCGAGGTGCTCCCTTGTTCTGTGTGATTCAGTTTAACCACCTGGAGTTTTAGCGATGTCGACTGCAGGGATAATCAAAGTCTCCGCTGCTTGCCCCGTCTTCGATGGAACTGAATATCCCTACTGGAAGAATAAGATGCGCATGCATCTTGAAGCCATTGACGTCGACCTATGGTATGTCGTCGAAAATGGTGTTCCCAAGGCTGGAGAAGGTGTCACTGCTGCTGATGTCAAGAAGTTCATTCAACTGGATTCTACTGCCAAGAATATCATCTGTGGTCATCTGACCAAAGGACAGTATGGCCGTGTGAGTGCCTTGAAGACATCAAAGCTAGTCTGGGACTGGCTCTCCAAGGTCAATGAAGGCATCTCAACCCAGAGAGATCAAAGAATCAATGTTCTTCGCAACCTCTTCAACCGCTTCAAGCGAAATGACAATGAGAATGTCCAGCACACATTTGACCGGCTCACTGACATCACAAATGAGCTTCAAGCCCTCGGCGCCACTGAGATCACCAAACATGAAATCGTCAAGACGCTGCTGAGATCACTTGATAGTTTGTTTGACATCCTGGCCCTGATGATTCAAGAACGTCCTGATTTCAAGACACTCGATCCGTCTGACATACTTGAGAGGCTCAACACACATGAGTTTCATCTTTCTGAGAAAAGAGATATCTACGGTCCAAACTATGGGCGAACTCGTGCTTTGAAGGCAAAAGCTGTCTCCTCATCTGAAGAAGAATCTGACTGCAGTTCTGATGATCCTGAAGACATTGGAAGAGAACTTGCAATGCTAGTGAAGAAGTTCCAAAAATTCACCAAGAAGAAAGGCTTCAGAAAATCTTCACGATCAAGCTCAAGGAATGATGAAGTTTCTGCTCATGACTACAAGAAGAAAACATGTCACAAGTGCAAGAAAACTGGACACTTCATTTCTGAGTGTCCACAGTGGGACAATGAGAACAGAAGGAAGAAGAAGAGCAAAGAATATGATTCTGACGACAAGAAAAAGAAGAAATACTCAAAGTCTTCTTCCAAGTCTTCATCAAAGTCTTCATCACACAAGAAGAGCTCATCTGGCAAGGCACGTGCGTTTGTTGGCAAGGAGATGGATTCAGAGGAGGAGTCCGCATCTGAGGAGGCAGAGGTGGAGTCTGAGGAGGAGTCTGATTCTGGCATTGCGAGTCTGGCTAAAGCATACGTCGCCAAGTCCATCTTCAACACTGAAGATAATGACTGCAACACTGACACTGACGCAAATGACAAGAACGACTCCACTCCTACCTACTGCTTCATGGCACGCGGTGTCAAGGTAAACACACGTACTACTCACTATGAAACATCTAGTGACGATGACTCTGAATGTGATTCAAAACCTAGCTACAGAACACTTGCTAAAATTGCAACTGAACAACAGAAAGCCATGGAACATATTCAAAAACTGTTAGACAGAAGCGATGATCTGTTGGGTGCCGAAATGACTCGTTCTGAATCCTTAATTGAAGACATAAAAAATCTTCACGTTAAGTATCAGGAACTTGAAGATCGTCTTGAGACTCTCTCAACTACTCATGAAAAACTCTCCTATGATTATCTTCAAAAGAAGCAAGATCTTGAGAAGTTGAGAGCGGATCATGAAGATCTTCAAAAGGAAAATGAGTCACTTCGCTCCGAACAGATCAGTCCCGCTCAGGAAGGATTTGAACCACCATGTCTTAAATGCATTGAGCGTGATAATGCTAATTCTGTTGCTGAATGTTCCACTGCTACTACTGTTGCAATATCTTCAACTGTTAACGTGGTAACTAACCCCTCTTCTGAGGATACCACTGCTATTGCTGATGAGAATGCTAGGTTGAAGACATTGCTTGAAACAGGAATGTACAAAAGTCTGAAAGGGCATCAGACACTATGTGATGTCCTTAAGAAGCAGATTTTGAACCGAAACCCTAGGAAAGAGGGTGTTGGGTTCGTGAGGAAAATTAATGCAGATGGCTCTTACTGGAAACCTGAGCAGTACCCCAAAACCACATGGGTTGCTGCAAAGGAACTTTCAGCAGATCCATCCAATTTATCTGGCTTCACTTGTGCTAACCCTATTAACATTGATGAATCCTTTGATGCAAACTATAAACTGTTTAAGAATCAGAATGGTGAAGTGTTTGCCAGGTACATTGGTACTAACTGCAGGAATGGACCGCCTATGAAGAAGATCTGGGTTCCGAAAACATGTCTGGAAAATCTTCCTGTGAATGTCTTCATGACACCTCACTTGAAGAAGACAAACCTCGGTCCAAAGGCTTCATACAGACAGAGGACTCACCTGAGTCACACTAACGCAAATGTTTTGCAGGGAAACCATACTCAGGCATATGAATATGAGAGCGGTTCATCGAACCATCATGTTCATATGACCAAAAATTATTCTGCCTATGCCCATGAGTATTATTGTCCCCCTGCTAGACTGTTTGCTAAGGCTTGAAAGCCAAAATTCTCAGATGCTGCACTTAGACTTATAGCTTCTAAGCCACCCTTGAAGATGTGGGTGGTTAAGAAAGCTTAACTCTCTTTTGCAGGGAAAGGTCTCCAGCACAAAAACAAAATCTTCTGATGATATTGCTGGGGACCATAAAAATCTTGTGGGGCGCAAGATAAACTGCCCAAATGGCATCATTATGTACTTCATTCCTGAATCGCATGCTACTCTCCCTATTAGTCCTAATCTGGATCTAAGTTTTCATAATCCACTGGTTCGTCAAATGTTTATGCTTCACAATACCCTTCGTGAAGCCTATCCCCCTAACTGCACTGTAGGGTACGACACCAGTGACTTCAAAGTCTTCAGAATGGATTATTGACAGTGGGTGTACAAATCACATGACTGGCAAAAGAAGCCTTCTCATGGACTCAACTTTACGTCCATCCGACAAAAGCCACATTACATTTGCTGACACTGGTAAAAGTAAGGTATTGGGTCTAGGTAGAGTTGCAATCTCAAGGGATCAACACATGGATAAAGTCATGCTTGTTGAATCCCTTGGCTTCAACTTAATGTCTGTCTCAATGCTTTGCGATTTGAATATGATTGTAATGTTTGGCAAATATCGCTGCCTGGTGCTAATGGAATCTGACAAATCTCTAGTGTTTGAAGGGTATAGGAAAGGTGATTTGTATGTGGTAGATTTCTCAGCAGGACCACAACTTGCAGTATGTCTTCTTGCAAAAGCTTCAGAATGCTGGCTTTGGCATCGAAGGCTTGGGCATGCTGGCATGAGGAACCTCCACACCCTTGCGAAGAAAAAGCACGTCATAGGCATCGAGGGCGTCAAGTTCAAGAAAGATCACTTATGCGGTGCCTGTGAAGCAGGAAAGATGACAAGGGCAAAACATCCTTCGAAGACAATCATGACCACTACTCAACCTTTCGAACTGCTTCACATGGATCTTTTCGGTCCCACTCACTACTCAACTTTTACTACTTCTGCTTGCCTCTATGGCTTCGTAATTGTTGATGATTATTCTAGATATACTTGGGTGCACATAATCCTTTACAAGACTGAAGTGCAGGATGTCTTCAGACGCTTCGCAAATCGAGCTATGAACAATTTTGGCGCCAAGATAAAGCACATCAGAAGTGACAATGGCACTGAATTCAAGAACACTGGCCTTGATACATATCTGGACACCTTGGGGATCACACATGAATTCTCAGCTCCATACACGCCACAATGGCGTTGTCGAACGCAAGAACAGAACATTCATTGAGATGGCCAGAACAATGCTAGATGAATACAAGACTCCAAGAAAATTCTGGACTGAAGCCATTGATACTGCATGCCATACAATCAATCGTGTTTATCTTCACAAGCTTCTGAACAAGACATCTTATGAGCTCCTAACTGGCAAGAAGCCAAATGTCAGTTACTTCAGAGTATTTGGCGCAAAATGCTGGATCAAGGACCCACACCACACCTCAAAGTTTGCACCAAAAGCACATGAAGGCTTCATGCTTGGATATGGAAAGGATTCACACTCCTACAGAGTCTTCAATCTCTTCCACTACAAAGTGGTTGAAACAGTGGATGTGCGATTTGATGAAACCAATGGATCACAAAGAGAGCAATTGCCAAATGTGCTAGATGAAGTTCCAGCAAATGAATCAATCAAGCTTATGGGAACTGGAGAAATTGTACCTTCTGAAGCTCATCCTGAAGAAGAACTTATCATCTCAGCACCTGATCCACATGAAGACAATGCTCAGCCTGAAGATATACCTCCAAATGACAACACAGATCAACAAGAGCAAAGTCTTCGCCCTATACATCCTTGTGTTGCAAATGAAGTACAAATTGACAAAATACTTGACAGCATCAATGCACCTGGTCCACTCACTCATGCAAGGGCAACTCAGCTAACAAACTTCTGTGGGCATTTCGCATTCGTCTCAATATCAGAACCCAAGAAAGTTGAAGAAGCCTTCATGGAACCTGAATGGATTCAAGCTATGCAAGAAGAGCTTCAACAGTTTGAGCTGAATAATGTATGGGAACTGGTTAAGCGTCCTGATCCACGGAAGCACAACATAATAGGCACCAAATGGATATACCGCAACAAGCAAGATGAGCATGGTCAAGTTGTCAGAAACAAAGCTCGTCTCGTTGCTCAAGGATATACTCAAGTAGAGGGCATTGACTTCGATGAAACATTTGCTCCTGTGGCTAGGCTTGAAGCCATACGCATACTACTGGCCTATGCAAATCATCATAACATACTTCTCTATCAGATGGATGTGAAAAGTGCCTTTCTCAATGGCAAGATTGAAGAAGAAGTGTATGTTGCACAACCACCTGGCTTTGAAAATCCAAAACATCCTGATATGGTATATAAGCTCAACAAGGCACTGTATGGCCTCAAACAAGCCCCTAGGGCCTGGTATGATACACTCAAGTACTTTCTGAAAAGCAAAGGCTTCATACCTGGTTCCCTGGATCCCACTCTTTTCACGAAGACATATGATGGTGAACTGTTTGTGTGCCAAATATATGTGGATGACATTATCTTCGGCTGCACCAATCAGAAGTATAGTGAAGAGTTTGGATACATGATGCAAGAGCAATATCAGATGTCCATGATGGGGGAGCTGAAGTTCTTCCTCGGTCTTCAAATATGGCAACAACGCAACGACATCTTCATATCTCAAGAGAAATATCTTAAAGAGTGCCTGAAGAAGTTTGGTATGCAAGACTGCAAAGGCTTCACAACACCAATGCCAGCCAAGCATCATCTGGGTCCCGACGACAATGGTAAAGAGTTCGATCAAAAGGTATACCGCTCCATGATTGGGTCTTTGCTTTATTTATGTGCATCTAGGCCAGATATCATGCTTAGTGTTTGCATGTGTGCTCGATTTCAAGCGACACCAAAGGAGTCGCATCACTTAGCTGTGAAGCGAATTCTTCGATATTTGGCTCACACCCCAACTCTAGGATTATGGTATCCAAAGGGCTCAGAGTTTGATTTGGTTGGATTTTCGGATGCTGATTATGCTGGTGACAAGGTTGATCGCAAGTCTACATCAGGCACATGTCACTTTCTGGGACGATCACTTGTATGTTGGTCTTCAAAGAAGCAGAACTGTGTATCTCTCTCCCACTGCTGAATCTGAATACATTGCTGCTGGATCTTGCTGCGCTCAGCTTCTGTGGATGAAGCAAACACTCAAGGATTATGGCATTCATCTGAAGCAAGTGCCACTTTACTGCGACAACGAAAGCGCCATCAAGATTGCCAACAACCCAGTTCAGCACTTGAAGACAAAGCACATTGAAATTCGTCATCACTTTCTCAGAGATCATGTTGTGAAGGAAGACATTGATATCATACACGTCAACACTGAAGAGCAATTGGCAGATATCTTCACCAAGCCCTTGGATGAGAAGAGATTTTGCAAGTTACGATGTGAGATAAATATCTTGGAATCCTCAAATGTCCTGTGATCAGGCACACATCCTAACACTTAAGCATATTGATGACTTAGATGTGCAACACACGAAGTAGCGTATATCTTCAAACAATGAAGACATACATTCTAAGTGTGAATACATTAATGTGGAATTTGACTTCGGAGCGCCACGATAATTGTGCGCCGTGTCTGGGTCTAATACTTCCTATACGGTGGGTAACGCCACCACCAAACGTTCCATTTTGAAGTGTTTCTCTCATGGCGTTACCTCTCAATGTCTTCACATTTGGTTTGGCTTCATTCTCAATATGTCTTCATAATTATCTTCACTGCGTTGATTAAATGGATATATATGTACTGATGTTCTGTCCTCTACAGCATTCACTTATAGCTATGTCTTCTGGGTTGAATCTTTTGAACTAAGTGAATGTGATCGGACCCTAACCTCTCTATGCTTTCTATCTCAAACTCTATCTCTCCAAGTCATATGCATTCTGTTGAAACTGTCAAATGTCTTCACTGTGTCCTTGTCAGCTGAAGACATAGTGACAACCATAAAAGTCCGTTTTTAATGCTCAGTCCTCCACATAATATCCGGAGAAGCAGGAACGACCGCCCGACAATTTAGGCGTGCGTGGGACGTGGAACAAATCCCAATCTTCCTCTAACTGGCCACGCGTGCCTCAAATGCGAACCGCCAGGGGTACCTGCGTAATAGCGCAGTGCCGCCTCTATCCCTATAAATACACGATTCACTGCGGTCATTATCTCCTTCTTCCACCCTCGCACGAACCCTAGCGCCACCGCTAGCACTCGACGACGCCGGCGACGAAGCGCTTCACTGCCGCAACCTCTCCGACGCCGTTTTCACGCCGACAGCGGACATCGCTCTCTCCACCGTCGCCGTAGGTGTCTTCCGTCGCCAAGTTAGGGCACAGAGGATCGAACTGCTCGACCTCAACTCTCACTTCGTCTAGCAGTTCCAAGTGTGGTAAATAAAACCTCTTTTTACAGCCTCTTTTGATCCCATAGTTCAGTCACTTTCTGCCATAAGGAGTTTCTCTTCACATCAGTTAGTTATCTCGCTACATCTCATGACATGCCTAGTATATTCACTTGTGCTTCATAAGGTAGTTAGATTCCTCACTTGTACTGATCTGTGGGTTCGTACAAATCTGGAACCAACTTCTTATCTGTGAGTGAATGTCTTCGCACAATGAGGTCTATGTCTTCTAAACCAATTTATCTTCAAAATCTTCTGAGAATGCATATGACCTCTTCCCCTTCCCTCGCACCTTAATGCTGTCACAGGTACATGTCCGTGGGAGAATCCTTTGGTTCTCATAGTCTGCATTCATTTGTAGAGTACTTGCAGCATCACATCAACTCTCCTGAAGCCAGTTCTTGCAAAAGGAAGCCTTTGAAGCCTTTGAACATCTTGAAGCCTTCCAAGTTATTCATGGCTTCAGTAAAAGCAGCAAGGAAGGGAGGCAGACAGCGACGTGGTGAAACGTCCAAAGATCTGCCTGATGAATTGACAGAGATGTACAAAACTGATCCTGAAGAAAGCTATGGTCAGCGCAAGACACGAATCCAATGGATTCGAAGATATTGGGAAGAGCAATGGTTCCACTACCGCTTCGTCACTCAGGAATATGCGGAGAAGTGCGCCATCAAGAGACCGTGGGGAGACGTACTATACAAAAATCTCGTACCCAGGTCCAGAGTCGAAGCTATTGCTCAAGGCTTCTATCCATGCATGGTGAGAGGACCAAAGCCAGCTGAAGCACATCCATCATCACTTCTCTGGTGCCGCGATGATAATCTCTTCAAGCGCAACTTTCAGTTTGCACAACAATCAGCGAAGATAAATAAGAAGAAATTTGGGTTTGACTTCAACCCTGGTCCCTCCTCACCAAGGGCAGATGGCACACGCGACGCCGATCCCAATACCATCGGGCCGTATGCCAATCTTGCAGGCCTCATCACTCGCATCCTAGTCCAAGGGACTGCTGTGAATGACCCTCCAGCAGATACTGAGTCAGATGACGCCCCTGCTGCGCCAAAGCCGAAGCAGAAGAAGCCAAAAGCTTCAAAGCCAGCCGCTTCTCTCAAAATCTCACGAGCGAAGCCATTGGCAACTGCACCTCCTGAAGCCAGTGTGCAGTCTGAAGACATATCACGAGTCTCCAAGCCCCAAGAAGCCAAGAAGCCTCAGCCACACACAGGCAAAGAGCTCACAGTTGCTGCCGTTCTGCGCTGCGAAAACATTGATCTATCAAGCGATGAAGATCTTGGAGATGACGCACTTGAGCAGCTCATCAAGAGCAAGGAGGAGGCTGATATCTTCAACAATCTGCCTCTGTTTGATGTTGCCGTCATCCACAACTTCATTGATGAATGGTTTGACACACCAGACATAAGCTTCAATGATCTGCAGCTACCCATAGGCCTCAGCGTTGCCTTTCAAGGTGCAATTGCTTCAGAACTTGCAATAGCCCAGCGAATTGTAGAACTGAAGCAGAAAATTGATTATGAAAAGGCTTAGTTCAAGAAGCACGTGGCCAAGCTCAGCGTGCAAGAAGTGAAAAACTTCAAGATCATGTTGCACGAGCTGAAAGAGAACTTTCTAAAGACGCGTGCTGAAGCTCAAGGCTCGCGAGAGCGCATGAAGACTTTGGCTGATCACTGCATGCAGGCCTACAATGAGGCAGAGAAGCGCAAGGCACTTGGGCGTCCTGGCATTGACCCCAGGATGGCCGCGAAGAAGAAAAAGAAGGCTGCTGTGCCTGAACCTGAAGCGCCAAGGTCAGAAACTGCTCCGATTGTCTTCCCCGCTGCAACGACTGGCTCGAAGCCAAAGAGTCGATCAACCGCCTCACAGCACAAGAAGACACGGACTGCAGAGGCTGAAGCTAAGAAGAGAAAACATTCTGAAGCCTCTCCTTCTGAACCCATCATCAAGAAGCGCAAGACCAAGAAATCTCGGGCTGCTCCCACAGAGCCCTTGACAGTTGAACCCCTCTCCGTCCGCTATCCTGACGCAGATCGTCAGTTGACTGTGCATGAACCCAACGCCGCTGAAGACATTGGTCTCCAAGACAATGTGCAAGGTGATGCAGCCCTTCCTCAGCTTGAGACAAGCGAACTGATCAGTATTGGTCGTCCATTGACACCAATCACACAAGATGCATCGTGGGCAGATCGCCCATAGGAGGAAGACGAGCCCCAACCCACTACAACTCCACCGGCGCCTACATTCCGTAGGCTTCGCAAAGGGCCAAGGGCTCAGGCTGCTGACGACATTCCGGCTGCATCAGCCGAAGAGCATGCAGAGATACCACAAGCTCCAACTCCCCCACACCAAAAAGAAGCAAATGTGGAGCCCAACCCAACAATAGCTTCAGAAGACAATGAAGCTACTGCTCCTGAACATTCTGTGCCTGAGTCTGCTGCCGGACCACAATTCAACTATCATATTGCGTACAGACCCCAGGTCCAGAAGCCGATCCCACGACTGCCAAGGTTCCCAGGTCCTGCATCAGCTCCTGGTTCCTTCAACATCAACGGCTTCAGGGCAGATAACACATTTTTCGACCGCTCCAAGAACCCTTATTCAAGGGAACGGATTGTATCAGATAGGTTCTGGAGCCATCAATAACGCAGCTATTATTCATGCATCCTATACAACCAAGGCCGCATCTTTCCTCACAAGCGCCTTGAGGTTGAAGCTGTTGCTGGTCTGCCTGGTCTGGAAGAAGCACTGGATTGCTTCAAGCAAGTGGGTTTGCTGCCATTTATCACTGATGAAGAGCACTGGAACGAAGAGCTTCTACTCCAGTTCTATGCCACTTTGCATATCAAAGGCTATAACAGAGATCCGAAGACATGGATTCTGGAGTGGATGACAGGCAATATCCATCATGAAGCCAATGCTTTCGACCTAATTGAGCTTACCGGCCTTCCCACTCCTGGCGAATTCTTTGAAGAAGGGTGCCAACTCCATGCTGAAGCAATTGAGAGCATATTTCAGCGTCCTGAGCCAGATATGAGTCAGATGCTCTCAATAATGAAGCCACTGCCTCCTAATGCACCCTATCCAACTAGGTTCTTCGTTGAAGACTTAGAGTACCTGCCCAGAACAATATATCACATCATAAGGCGGACTCTATGGCCTGTAAAGGGACACTCTCGATATGCAACAATTGATGGTGCAGTGAAGACTCTCATCTTCTTCATTCTTCATGGCAAATGCTTCAATGCACAGGATCTCTTCATCCGTCACTTTGCAGCATCTGCCTCAGAACTGTTTGGATTAAAGTTCTATGCTCCTTGGGTTATGAGGCTGATCAAGCTTCACTCTGCAATCTCCTATCAACCCTCAGCCCGCAACCATAGGATATTTTTGCCAGATGTGGACACATCTGCTGAAGCAATATATCCAGAGCCTGGCAAGCAACCATTAAGTCTTCAAAATGCAGAACACCAAAGCTTCACTCAAAATATTGAAGGTGTTGAAGCTCTCTCCCGAGTGTATCCAATGGCTGGCACCACACGTGCCCCTGCATCAACTGAAGCCACTGACAGCACAGCTGCCAAGAGACCCAAGAAGTGCGCTCGAGCACTCAATGACCGAGAGCTTCTTGTGGCTCTTCACCAAAAGCAAGATAGGCATCACGATTGGCTCAAACGGCAGATGAGAAGCATCATGCAAGACGTCAATCGCATCAGAAATCTGGCAACCAAGAATGCGTTTGTCGCACACGAGACCTGTCGCCGCACTTGGAAAGGCCTCACCATGATGAGCAATGAAGCTGAACTGCAAGAGGATGGCTTCAGATAGAGATTCCAATTTGACTCCACGCCTCCAAGAAGAGCTGTGATGCGAAGCACACCATCCCTTGAAGAGTCAGAATTCTCTTCTTCTGCTGCCACCGTGTCTGCCAGGATTATTGAAGAAGACGATGACGCGACATCATCTCCACCTGCTTCAACACACGTCGAATCTGCACCAAGCTCATCTGCACCGCCACCAAACAACTCCACCGATCCTGCTGCGCCTGGGAACGCGTAGAAAACTCTATGTCTTCAAACCTTTTTGGTCATCACTGACAAAAGGGGGAGAAGCATGATGTTTATAGTCTTCAAGCGGGTCACTTGGGCGGGTGCTTTATATTTTGCTACATTTTGCTTCGTGCTTACAACTCCCGTTTTTGCTACATTTGCTTCTTTGAGTTGTAACACTTAGCCTTGATGGCCGTCTGCTACCTGTTTGTCACTCCGTTATGCGAAGATAAATTCCGCATGTGCGACGATAAATTCCGCACTCATCTCTTACTGCAGACGTCCATTTTCCATTATGCATGTCATTATCTTCATATACTTTCACATGCATAGTGGATTGTCATCATAAGTTGAAGTGGATCTCCACAAGTACAACCTGCCATGTGCATTTGCCATTCAAAAGCAAATTACTTATATGCACATCTTCAGGGGGAGCCCTTGCAACTTATGAAGACAAATTCCTTTACTATTCAAATTATGTTCCCCGTTGAAAACTTCAACTAGTTTGTCATCAATCACCAAAAAGGGGGAGATTGTAAGTGCATCTAGTGCCACCCCTAGTTGGTTTTGGAGTATTGACGACAAACCTAGTTGAGGGACTAATGTGTTTGTGAGAATTGTAGGAAAACACAGGTAGAAGTCCCTCATTGATTCGGTTTACTACCAGAGATGACCCCTAAAAATGAATGAAGACATTGAAGTCAAAGGTGGTATATGAAGATATTCACATTGAAGACTATGACAATAGAAGACACGTTATGAATCCTATGGAACTCGAAGACTTAGATCTTTCGTAGTTCTTTTATTTTTGTTGAGTCATAGGAACCACCATACTGTTAAGTGGGGTCCAGGAGAACAAGTCAGAATGACTTAAGTGATGCCTAAATCAACACCCTATGTCTTCGAGTGAAGACAATGAGAGCAAATCTTGTCCAGAGCCGGACAAGTCAGCTTTGCTTGTAAGCCCAAGTAAAGTTGCCGTGTGAGTTCGAAATTCGACCGTTGGTACACGTGTCAGTTCCTTAGTGACCCAGGGTCATTTCGGACAGATCAGGTCGGGTTGCCAAGTGGCTATAAATAGTCCACCCCCACAACCATAAACGGTTGGCTGCTCAGATTTCAGTGCACGGCTTTTGTCGTTTGAGAGCAACCCACCTCGAAGCCTTTGAAAGAAAAATTCCTAGTGAGGAGAAAAGCCCTAACCACCCAGAGCCAGAGTAAATTGGGCATCACTTAAGTCTTCTTGTCTGTGTGATCTGAAGACTTATTACACTTGAGGACTGTGCATCCTCCAGACGGTTAGGCGTCGCGTTCTGAGCATCCAAGAGAAATTGTGGATTGCCAGTGAACGAAGTCTGTGAAGGTTTGGGAGTCTACCTTGAAGACTTACCTGAGTGATTGGGCGAGGTCTGTGTGACCTTAGCTCAAGGAGAAAACGGTGAGGACTGGGTGTCTTGGACTAAGTGTCCTTGACTGGGTGTCCGGGACTGTGTGTCCTTTGGTTTAAATACCTAGCCGCTCCAACCAGACGTACAGTTGTCACAGCAACTGGAACTGGTCCAACAAATCATTGTCTTCAACGTGTCACTGGTTTCATCTTCACTTCCTTTTACTTACAGTTATTCATTGTGAAGCCATTGCATGCTTGCTTTATCTTTTGTCTTCACAACATGAATGTATGATCTGTTTGGCTTCATAACTTCTTCCTACCTTATCCTTATTACACTGAAGCTGTTTGTCATTGCGCTTTCACTCTATTGAATACATGACCATGGCTGGCCTAGTGTAATCTAACTTCCGCTGCACAGTAATAGGCATAATCTTCACTGTTTGTCTTCATAACTCTCACGTTTTGAAGATTTTCATAAAAATCGCCTATTCACCCCCCCTCTAGTCGATATAACGCACTTTCACTTCGGAGATGGAGATCACAAGTACAAGATGATGATGGCCATATCATATCACTTATATTGATTGCATGTGATGTTTATATTTTATGCATCTTATCTTGCTTTGATTGACGGTAGCATTATAAGATGATCCCTCACTAAATTATCAAAGTATAAGTGTTGTCCCTGAGTATGCACCGTTGCGAAAGTTCTTCGTGCTGAGACACCACGTGATGATCGGGTGTGATAGGCTCTACGTTCAAATACAACGGGTGCAAAACAGTTGCACACGCGGAATACTCAGGTTAAACTTGACGAGCCTAGCATATAACAGATATGGCCTCGGAACACGGAGACCGGAAGGTCGAGCGTGAATCATATAGTAGATATGATCAACATAGTGATGTTCACCATTGAAACTACTCCATCTCACGTGATGATCGGACATGGTTTAGTTGATTTGGATCACGTGATCACTTAGAGGATTAGAGGGATGTCTATCTAAGTGGGAGTTCTTAAGTAATATGATTAATTAAACTTTAATTTATCATGAACTTAGTCCTGGTAGTATTAGCATATCTATGTTGTAGATCAATAGCTCGCGTTTAGCTCCCCTGTTTTATTTTTGATATGTTCCTAGAGAAAACTAAGTTGAAAGATGTTAGTAGCAATGATGCGGATTGGATCCGTGATCTGAGGTTTATCCTCATTGCTGCACAGAAGAATTATGTCTTTGATGCACCACTAGGTGACAAACCTATTGCGGGAGCAGATGCAGATGTTATGAACATTTGGCTAGCTCAATATGATGACTACTTGATAGTTTAGTGCACCATGCTTAAACGGCTTAGAATCGGGACTTCAAAGACATTTTGAATGTCATGGACCATATGAGATGTTCCAGGAGTTGAAGTTAATATTTCAAGAAAATACACGAGTTGAGAGATATGAAGTCTCCAACAAGTTCTATAGCTAAAAGATGGAGGAGAATAGCTCAAGCGGTGAGCATGTGCTCAGATTGTCTGGGTACTACAATCGCTTGAATCAAGTGGGAGTTAATCTTCCAGATAAAATAGTGATTGACAGAATTCTCTAGTCACCATCACCAAGTTAGTAGAACTTCGTGATGAACTATGATATGCAAGGAATAACAGAAACGATTCCCAAGCTCTTCGTAATGCTGAAATCAACGAAGGTAGAAATCAAGAAAAATATCAAGTGTTGATGGTAGACAAGACCACTAGTTTCAAGAAAAGGGAAAAGGGAAGAAGGGGAACTTCAGGAAGAACGGCAAGCAAGTTGCTGCTCAAGTGAAGAAGCCCAAGTCTGGTCCTAAGCCTGAGACTAAGTGCTTCTACTGCAAAGGAACTGGTCACTGGAAGCGGAACTGCCCCAAGTATTTGGCGGATAAGAAGGATGGCAAAGTGAACAAAGGTATATTTGATATACGGATTATTGTTGTGTATTTTACTAGTGTTCGTAGCAACCCCCCGGTATTTGATACTGGTTCAGTTGCTAAGAGTAGTAACTCGAAACGGGAGTTGCAGAATGAAGAGAGACTAGTTAAGGGTGAAGTGACGATGTGTGTTGGAAGTGGTTCCAAGATTGATATGATCATCATCGCACACTCCCTATACTTTCGGGATTAGTGTTGAACCTAAATAAGTGTTATTTGGTGTTTGCATTGAGCATGAATATGATTTGATCATGTTTATTGCAATACGGTTATTCATTTAAGTAAGAGAATAAATTGTTATTCTGTTTACATATATGGTTACACACCCAATGAAAATGGTTCGTTGGATCTCGATCGTAGTGATACACATATTCATAATATTGAAACCAAAAGATGCAAAGTTAATAATGATAGTGCAACTTATTTGTGGCGCTGCCATTTAGGTCATATTGGTGTAAAGCGCATGAAGAAACTCCATGCTGATGAACTTTTGGAATCACTTGATTATGAATCAGTTGATGCTTGCGAACCATGCCTCATGGGCAAGATGACTAAGACTCCGTTCTCCGGAACAATGCAGCAAGCAACAGATTTGTTGGAAATCAAGCATACTGATGTATGTGGTCCGATGAATATTGAAGCTCGCGGCCGGTATCATTATTTTCTGATCTTCACAGATGATTTGAGCAGATATGAGTATATCTACTTGATGAAACACAAGTCTGAAACATTTGAAAAGTTCAAAGAATTTCAGAGTGAAGTGGAGAATCATCGTAACAAAAATAAAAGTTTCTACGATATGATCGCAGAAGTAAAATATTTGAGTTACGAGTTTGGCCTTCAGTTAAAACAATGTGAAATAGTTTCACTACTCACGCCACCTGGAACACCACAGTGTAATGGTGTGTCCGAACATCATAACCGTGCTTTATTAGATATGGAGCGATCTATGATGTCTCTTACCGATTACCACTATCGTTTTGGGGTTATGCATTAGAGACAGCTGCATTCATGATAAATAGGGCACCATCTCGTTGAGACGACACCGTATGAACTATGGTTTGGCAAGAAACCTAAGTTGTCGTTTCTTAAAGTTTGAGGTTGCAATGCTTATGTGAAAAAATTTCAACCTGATAAGCTCAAACCCAAATCGGAGAAGTGCGTCTTCATAGGATACCCAAAAGAATATGTTGGGTACACCTTCTATCACAGATCCGAAGGCAAGATATTCGTTGCTGAGAATGGATCCTTTCCAGAGAAGGAGCTTCTCTCGAAAGAAGTGAGTGGGAGGAAAGTAGAACTTGATGAGGTAACTGTACCTGCTCCATTATTGGAAAGTAGTTCATCACAGAAATCTGTTCCTGTGACTACTACACCAATTAGTGAGGAAGCTAATGATGATGATCATGTAACTTCAGATCAAGTTACTACCGAACCTCGTAGGTAAACCAGAGTGAGATCCGCACCAGAGTGGTACGGTAATCCTGTTCTGGAGGTCATGTTACTTGACCATGATGAGCCTACGAACTACGAGGAAGCGATGATGAGCCCAGATTCCATGAAATGGCTTGAGGCCATGAAATCTGAGATGAGATCCATGTATGAGAACAAAGTATGGACTTTGATTGACTTGCCCAATGATCGGTAAGCCATTGAGATTAAATGGATCTTCAAGAGGAAGACGGATGCTGATAGTAGTGTTACTATCTACAAAGCTAGAATTGTCGCAAAAAGGTTTTCGACAAGTTCAAGGTGTTGAGTACGATGAGAGTTTCTCACTCGTATCTATGCTTAAGTCTGTCCGAATCATGTTAGCAATTGCCGCATTTTATGAAATCTGGCAAATGGATAAACAAAATTGCATTCCTTAATGGATTGATTAAAGAAGAGTTGTATATGATGCAACCAGAAAGTTTTGTCAATCCTAAAGGTGCTAACAAAATATGCAAGCTCCAGCGATCCATCTTTGTACTGGTGCAAGCATCTCGGAGTTGGAATATACGCTTTGATAAGTTGATCAAAGCATATAGTTTTATACAGACTTGCAGTGAAGCCTGTATTTACAAGAAAGTGAGTGGGAGCACTACAACATTTCTGATAAGTATATGTGAATAACATATTGTTGATCGGAGATAATGTAGAATTATTCTGCAAAGCATAAAGGAGTGTTTGAAAGGAGTTTTTCAAAGAAAGACCTCGGTGAAGCTGCTTACATATTGAGCATCAAGATCTATAGAGATAGATCAAGACGCTTGATAAATTTTTTCAATGAGTACATACCTTGACAAGATTTTGAAGTAGTTCAAAATGGAACAGTCAAAGAAGAAGTTCTTGCCTGTGTTACAAGGTGTGAAGTTGAGTAAGACTCAAAACCCGACCACGGCAGAAGATAGAGAGAGAATGAAAGTCATTCCCTATGCCTCAGCCATAGGTTCTATAAAGTATGCCATGCTGTGTACCAGACCTATTGTATACCCTGTCCCAAGTTTGGCAAAGGAGTACAATAGTGATCTAGGAGTAGATCACTGGACATTGGTCAAAATTATCCTTAGTCTAATAAGGATATGTTTCTCGATTATGGAAGTGACAAAAGGTTCGTCATAAAGGGTTACGTAGATGCAAATCTTGACACTGATCGAGATGACTCTAAATCTCAATCTGGATACATATTGAAAGTGGGAGCAATTAGCTAGAGTAGCTCTGTGCAGAGCGTTGTTGACATAGAAATCTGCAAAATACTTATAGATCTGAATGTAACAGACCCATTGACTAAACTTCTCTCACAAGCAAAACATGATCACACCTTAGTAGTCTTTGGGTATTAATCACATAGCGATGTGAACTAGATTATTGACTCTAGTAAACCCTTTGGGTGTTGGTCACATGTCGATGTGAACTATGGGTGTTATTCTCATGGTTATGTGAACTATTGGTATTAAATCACATGGCGATGTGAACTAGATTATTGACTCTAGTGCAAGTGGGAGACTGAAGGAAATATGCCCTAGAGGCAATAATAAAGTTATTATTTATTTCCTTATATCACGATAAATGTTTATTATTCATGCTAGAATTGTATTAACCGGAAACATAATACATGTGTGAATACATAGACAAACAGAGTGTCACTAGTATGCCTCTACTTGACTAGCTCATTGATCAAAGATGGTTATGTTTCCTAACCATAGACATGAGTTGTCATTTGATTAACGGGATCACATCATTAGGAGAATGATGTGATTGACTTGACCCATTCTGTTAGCATAGCACTTGATCGTTTAGTTTGTTGCTATTACTTTCTTCATAACTTATACATGTTCGTATGACTATGAGATTATGCAACTCCCGTTTACCGGAGGAACACTTTGTGTGCTACCAAATGTCACAATGTAACTGGGTGATTATAAAGGTGCTCTACAGGTGTCTCCGAAGGTACTTGTTGGGTTGGCGTATTTCGAGATTAGGATTTGTCACTCCGATTGTCGGAGAGGTATCTCTGGGCCCTCTCGGTAATGCATATCACCTAAGCCTTGCAAGCATTGCAACTAATGAGTTAGTTGCGAGATGATGTATTATGGAACGAGTAAAGAGACTTGCCGGTAACGAGATTGAACTAGGTATTAAGATACCGATGATCGAATCTCGGGCAAGTAACATACCGATGACAAAGGGAACAACGTAGGTTGTTATGCGGTCTGACCGATAAAGATCTTCGTAGAATATGTGGGAGCCAATATGAGCATCCAGGTTCCGCTATTGGTTATTGACTGGAGACGTGTCTCGGTCATGTCTACATTGTTCTCGAACCCGTAGGGTCCGCACGCTTAAGGTTTTGATGACAGTTATATTATGAGTTTTGATGTACCGAAGGAGTTCGGAGTCCCGGATGAGATCGGGGAAATGGTCGAGACGTAAAGATTGATATATTGGATGACTATATTCGGACATCGGAAAGGTTCCGAGTGATTCGGGTATTTTTCGGAGTACCGGAGAGTTACGGGAATTTGCCAGGGAGTATATGGGCCTTATTGGGCTTTAGGGGAAAGAGAGAGGAGAGGTTGGGCGCCCCCCAAGGCCTAGTCCGAATTGGACTAGGGGGAGGGGCTGCGCCCCTCCTTCCTTCTCTTCTCCCTTCCCTTGCCTTGACTCCTACTCCTACTACTTGGAAGGGGGGGGGATCCTACTCCCGATGGGAGTATGACTCCTCCAGGGCGCGCCATAGGGGCCGGCTCTCTCTCCCCTCCTCCACTCCTTTATATACGTGGCCAGGGGGCACCCCATAGACACACAAGTTGATCTTCATGATCGTTCTCTTAGCCGTGTGCGGTGCCCCCCTCCACCATGATCCACCTCGATCATATCGTAGCGGTGCTTAGGCGAAGCCCTGCGTCGGTAGAACATCATCATCGTCACCACGCCGTCGTGCTGATGAAACTCTCCCTCAACACTCGGCTGGATCGGAGTTCGAGGGACGTCATCGAGTTGAACGTGTGCAGGACTCGGAGGTGCCGTGCGTTCGGTACTTGATCGGTCGGATCGTGAAGACGTACGACTACATCAACCGCGTTGTGCTAACGCTTCCGCTTCCGGTCTACGAGGGTACGTAGACAACACTCTCCCCTCTCATTGCTATGCATCACCATGATCTTGCGTGTGCGTAGGATTTTTTTTGAAATTACTATGTTCCCCAACAAGTATGCCCCCCTCCCCGCCCCTCTCCGATCCAAATTCCTTTGGTTTTGAGGGAACGAGTGTAATCAAGCCCCCAACATATCGGCCACCCCTTCAGGAGGTTTGGCAAGCTCCAAAGCACAAATAACAACTTGCCAAACAAGCTTATCAAGGTTAGAACCAAACAAGAAGTTATCCACAGTCTCTGTTCCCACAAAAGTAGCACTCCTCGTTACCATACCAACTTCTTCTGACAAGGTTTTCTTTGGTAAATATACTATTCTTCAGCGCCATCCTAATAAAGATCTTGGTTTTGTGGGGAAGATTTAGCTTCCAAATGCCTGTGTAACCCATAAGGGTTGAGGATTTCAGGAAGATGTACAGGTCCTTCCCCACAAATTTGTTCTTGTCATCAAGATTCCATCTTAGCCCATCCATTCCATCACTTAGAACCACCTCATCCATGATACGTCCATTTTGCATCATGCTTTTATATCGATATTTATCACATTATGGACTGTTATTTCACTTTATGTCACAATAGTTATGGCTATTCTCTCTTATTTTACAAGGTTTACATAAGGAGGGAGAATGCCGGCAGCTGGAATTCTAGGCTGGAAAAGGAGCAAATATTAGAGACCTGTTCTGCGCAACTCCAAAAGTCCTGAAACTCCATGGAACGTCTTAAAATAAATAAAGAAAAATCCTCGCCAAAGATGAAGGCCAGGGGGCCCACACCCTGCTCACGAGGGTGGGGGGCGCGCCCCCCTACCTCGTGGGCCCCCTGGCGGCTCTCCGACGCCCATCTTCTCCTATATGAAGTCTTTCGATGAGAGAAAAATAAGAAGGAACTTTTCGGGACGAGACTCCGCCGCCACGAGGCGGAACCTTGGTGGATCCAATCTAGAGCTCCGGCAGAGCTATTATGCCGGGGAAACTTCCCTTCGGAAGGGGGAAATCATCACCATCGTCATCACCAACGATCCTCTCATCGGGAGAGGGAAATCTCCATCAACATCTTCACCAACACCATCTCATCTCCAAACCCTAGTTCATCTCTTGTATCCAATTCTTGTCTCAAAGTCCGGGATTGGTGCTAGTAGGTTGCTAGTAGTGTTGATTACTCCTTGTAGTTGATGCTAGTTGGTTTAATTGGTGGAAGATCATATGTTCAGATCCTATATGCATATTATTACCCCTCTGATTATGAACATGAATATGCTTTGTGAGTAATTACGTTCGTTCCTGAGGACAAGGGAGAAGTCTTGCTATGAGTAGTCATGTGAATTTGGTATTCGTTTGATATTTTGATAAGATGTATGTTATCTAGCCTCTAGTGGTGTTATGTGAACGTCGACTACATAACACTTCACCATTATTTGGGCCTAGAGGAAGGCATTGGGAAGTAATAAGTAGATGATGGGTTGCTAGAGTGACAGAAGCTTAAACCCTAGTTTATGCGTTGCTTCGTAAGGGGCTGATTTGGATCCACATGTTTCATGCTATGGTTAGGTTTACCTTAATACTTTTGTTGTAGTTGCGGATGCTTGCAATAGAGGTTAATCATAAGTGGGATGCTTGTTCAAGTAAGAACAGCACCCAAGTACCGGTCCACCCACATATCAAATTATCAAAGTATCGAATGCGAATCATATGAACGTGATGAAAACTAGCTTGACGATATTCCCATGTGTCCTCGGGAGCGCTTTTCCTATTATAAGAGTTTGTTCCGGCTTGTCCTTTGCTACAAAAGGATTGGGCCACCTTGCTGCACTTTATTTACTTTTGTTACTTGTTGCTCGTTACAACCTATCTTATCACAAAACTATCTGTTACCACTTATTTCAGTACTTGCAGAGAATACCTTGCTGAAAACCGCTTATCATTTCCTTCTGCTCCTCGTTGGGTTCGACACTCTTACTTATAGAAAGGACTACGATAGATCCCCTATACTTGTGGGTCATCAAGACTCTTTTCTGGCGCCATTGCCGGGGAGTGTAGCGCCTTTGGTAGGTGGAATTTGGTAAGGAAAAATTTATATAGTGTGCTGAAATTTACTGTCACTTGTTACTATGGAAAGTAATTCTCTGAGGGGCTTGTTCGGGGTATCTTCACCCCATCCAGTAGAGCAAAGAGTTGCTCCTCAACCTACTGAACCTATTGAAAATGAAATTCCTTATGAGTATCCTTTGGGTATGATGGAAAAATTGCTAGCTAATCCTTTTACAGGAGATGGAACAAAGCATCTTGATGAGCACTTAATATATGTGGATGAAGTTTGTGGATTATTTAAGCTTTCAGGTATACCCGATGATGTTGCTAAGAAGAAGGTCTTCCCTTTATCTTTGAAGGGAGACACATTGATATGGTATAGGCTATGTGATGATATGAGATCATGGGACTATAAAAGATTGAAGCTGGAATTTCATCAAAAGTATTACCCTATGCATCTTGTTCATCGTGATTGCAATTATATATATAATTTCTGGCCTCGCGAAGGAGAAAGCATCGCTCAAGCTTGGGGGAGGCTTAAATCAATGTTATATTCATGCCCCAATCATGAGCTCCCGAGAGAAATAATTATGCAAAGTTTTTATGCTCAGCTTTCTGATAACAATCGCACCATGCTCGATACTTCTTGTGCTGGCTCTTTTATGATGAAGACTATTGAATTCAGATGGAATTTATTGGATAGAATTAAATGCAACTCTGAAGATTGGGACCTCGACGAAGGTAAGGAGTCAGGTATGACACCTAAGTTTTATTGTGTTAAATCTTTTATGGATACCGATATTTTCCGTAAGTTTAGCACTAAATATGGACTTGACTCTGAGATAGTAGCTTCTTTCTGTGAATCTTTTGCTACTTATGTTGATCTCCCTAAGGAGAAGTGGTTTAAGTATCATCCTCCCATAGAAGTAAAAGTAGTTGCACCTATTAAAGTTGAAGAAAAGACTGTCACTTATAATGGTCCTATTGTTCCTACTTCTTATATTGAGAAACCACCTTTCCCTGTTAGAATAAAGGATCATGCTAAAGCTTCAACTGTTGTTCGTAAAAGCAATATTAGAACTTATACACCTCCTGAGCAAGTTAAAGTAGAACCTAATATTGCTATTGTTAAAGATCTCTTGTCTGATAATATTGATGGGCATGTTATTCAGTTCGAAGGCGAAACTGTTAGAATTGCTAAACCTTGTGATAAAGATAAACATAGACCTGTGGTAGGCGTGCCTGTTATTTCTGTTAAAATAGGAGATCATTGTTATCATGGCTTATGTGATATGGGTTCTAGTGCTAGTGTAATACCTATTGACTTATACGAAGAAATTAAGAATGAAATTGCACCTGTTGAGTTAGAAGATATTGATGTTACTATTAAACTTGCTAATAGAGATACTATTGCACCAATTGGAATTGTTAGAGATGTTGAAGTCCTGTGTGGGAAAACTAAATATCCTGCTGATTTTCTTGTTCTTGGTTCCCCACAAGATAGTTTTTGTCCCATTATATTTGGTAGACCCTTCTTAAATACTATCAATGCTACCATAGATTGGAAAAAGAATGTTGTTACTATTGGCTTGGATGATATGGTTCATGAGTTTAATTTCTCTAAATTTAGTAAACAACATCGTGAGGAAGAATTACCTAGTAAGGATGAAATTATTGGTCTTGCTTCTATTGCCGTACCTCCTAGTGATCCTTTAGAACACTATTTGCTAGACCATGAAAACGATATGTTCATTAATGAAAGAAGGGAAATAGATGAAGTATTCTTTAAACAGGAACCTATTCTGCATCACAACTTGCCTGTTGAAATCTTAGGGGATCCTCCTCCACCTAAGGGTGATCCCGTGTTTGATCTTAAACCTTTGCCTGATAATCTTAAATATGCTTATCTTGATGAAAAGAAGATATATCCTGTTATTATTAGTGCTAACCTTTCAGAGCATGAAGAAGAAAGATTATTGAAAACTCTGAAGAAGCATCGTGCTGCTATTGGATATACTCTTGATGATCTTAAGGGCATTAGTCCCACTCTATGTCAACATAAAATAAATTTGGAAGCAGATGCCAAACCAGTTCGTGATCCTCAACGACGTCTGAATCCTAAAATGAAAGAAGTGGTAAGAAAAGAAATACTAAAGCTTCTGGAGGCAGGTATAATCTATCCCGTTGCTGATAGTGAGTGGGTAAGTCCTGTCCATTGTGTCCCTAAGAAGGGAGGTATTACTGTTGTTCCTAATGATAAAGATGAATTGATTCCACAAAGAATTATCACAGGTTATAGGATGGTAATTGATTTCCGCAAATTAAATAAAGCTACTAAGAAAGATCATTACCCCTTACCTTTTATTGATCAAATGCTAGAAAGATTATGCAAACATACACACTATTGCTTTCTAGATGGTTATTCTGGTTTCTCTCAAATACCTGTGTTGGCTAGAGATCAATCAAAGACTACTTTTACATGCCCTTTTGGTACTTTTGCTTATAGACGTATGCCTTTTGGTTTATGTAATGCACCTGCTACCTTTCAAAGATGCATGATGGCTATATTCTCTGACTTTTGTGAAAAGATTTGTGAGGTTTTCATGGACGACTTTTCCGTCTATGGTTCCTCTTTTGATGATTGCTTGAGCAATCTTGATCGAGTTTTGTAGAGATGTGAAGAAACTAATCTTGTCTTGAATTGGGAAAAGTGCCACTTTATGGTTAATGAAGGTATTGTCTTGGGGCACAAAGTTTCTGAAAGAGGTATTGAAGTTGATAAAGCCAAGGTTGATGCGATTGAAAATATGCCATGTCCCAAGGACATCAAAGGTATAAGGAGTTTCCTTGGTCATGCAGGATTTTACAGGAGGTTCATTAAGGACTTCTCAAAAATTTCTCGGCCCCTGACGAATTTATTGCAAAAATATATACCATTTGTCTTTGATGATGCTTGTGTAGAAGCATTTGAAATACTTAAGAAAGCATTAGTCTCTGCACCTGTTGTTCAGCCACCTGATTGGAATTTACCCTTTGAAATTATGTGTGATGCTAGTGATTATGCTGTAGGTGCTGTTCTAGGGCAAAGAGTTGATATGAAATTAAATGTTATTCATTATGCTAGTAAGACTCTAGACAATGCTCAAAGAAATTATGCTACTACTGAAAAAGAACTCTTAGCAGTTGTATTGCTTGTGATAAGTTCAGATCTTATATTGTTGATTCTAATGTAACTATTCAAACTGATCATGCTGCTATTAAATATCTTATGGAAAAGAAAGATGCTAAACCTAGACTTATTAGATGGGTTCTCTTGCTACAAGAATTTGATTTGCATATTGTTGATAGAAAGTGAGCTGAGAACCCCGTTGCAGACAACTTGTCTAGGTTAGAAAATATTCTTGATGACCCACTACCTATTAATGATAGCTTTCCTGATGAACAATTAAATGTTATAAGTACTTCTCATAGTACTCCATGGTATGCTGATTATGTGAATTATATTGTTGCTAAGTTTATACCACCTAGCTTCACATACCAACAAAAGAAAAAGGTTTTCTATGATTTAAGACATTACTTTTGGGATGACCCACATCTTTATAAAGAAGGAGCAGATGGTGTTATTAGACGTTGTGTACCTGAGCATGAACAGGAACAGATCCTACGCAAGTGTCATTCCTAGTCTTATGGAGGACACCACGCTAGAGATAGAATTGCACATAAGGTATTGCAATCTGGTTTTTATTGGCCTACTCTCTTCAAGGATGCCCGTAAGTTTGTCTTGTCTTGTGATGAATGTCAAAAAATTGGTAATATTAGTAGACACCAAGAAATGCCTATGAATTATTCACTTGTTATTGAACCGTTTGATGTTTGGGGCTTCGATTATATGGGACCTTTTCCTGCCTCTAATGGATACACACATATTTTAGTTGCTGTTGATTACGTTACTAAGTGGGTAGAAGCTATTCCAACTAGTAGTGCTGATCATGACACTTCTATTAAAATGCTTAAGGAAGTTATTTTCCCGAGGTTTGGAGTCCCTAGATACTTAATGAATGATGGCGGTTCACACTTTATTCATGGTGCCTTCCGTAAAATGCTTGCTAAATATGATGTTAATCATAGAATTGCATCTCCTTATCACCCACAGTCTAGTGGTCAAGTAGAGTTGAGCAATAGAGAGCTCAAATTAATTTTGCAAAAGACTGTTAATAGGTCTAGAAAGAATTGGTCCAACAAACTTGATGATGCATTATGGGCTTATAGAACTGCATACAAAAATCCTATGGGTATGTCTCTGTATAAAATGGTTTATGGAAAAGCATGTCACTTACCTCTCGAACTAGAACATAAGGCATATTGGGCTATTAAAGAGCTTAACTATGATTTTAAACTTGCCGGTGAGAAGAGGTTATTTGATATTAGCTCACTTGATGAATGGAGAACCCAAGCTTATGAAAATGCCAAGTTGTTTAAAGAAAAAGTTAAAACATGGCATGACAAAAGGATACAAAAGCGTGAGTAATGTAGGTGATTATGTATTGCTATACAACTCTCGTTTAAGATTTTTTGCAGGAAAACTTCTCTCTAAATGGTAAGGCCCCTATGTTATCGAAGAGGTCTATCGTTCCGGTGCCATAAAGATCAACAACTTTGAGGGCACAAATCCGAAGGTGGTAAACGGTCAAAGAATCAAACATTATATCTCAGGTAATCCCATAAATGTTGAAACCAATATTATTGAAACCGTAACCCCGGAGGAATACATAAGAGACACTTTCCGGAACGTCTCAGACTCCGAAAAGGAATAGGTATGTGGTACGGTAAGTAAATCGACTCCAAAACAATTTTTAAGGCAATATTTCCCCGTTTTGGAATATTTAGAAAAATAGAAAAATAAGTAGCAGTCCGGGAAGGACACGAGGGCCCCACGAGGGTGGTGGGCGCACCCTACCCCCCTGGGCGCGCCCCCTACCTCGTGAGCACCTCGTGTGCCTTCCGGACTCCGTTTTCTTGCACGATACGTATTTTGGTCGGTAAAAATTCATTATAGAACCTCCCGAAGGTTTTGACTCCCATATCACGCAAAAATCTCCTGTCTTTGTTTCGAGCTGTCTCGTTGCAGATTAAATCTACATGTCTTCCCAGTATTCGGAAGGAGAAAGCTATGTGGATGATTACTTAGCAAATCCAAAGGTCTATGGAGATGTGGAACATAATGGATGGACCACGGAGGAAGAAGAGGACTATGAACCCAAGGAGAAGGAGGAGACGAGCTCAAATGAAGATGAAGCACCATTACCTCAACCTGGGGACATGCACGTGGAGTTCAAAAAGTCAAGTATCCCTGATAGGGTAAAGAAACCCAAGTTCGAGTTTATCCCTTTTCGTCTCTTGCAGGAAAATAAGCAGGACCTAAAAGATATTAACCCTGGAGTGGGAGATTGATGACCTGAGGGATCAAAATGCCGTCCTCAAGCGCAAATTATGGGAGAAGCCTAAGCTATCAACTAAGCCAACATCACCACCACCTTCTTCACCGACAAAGGAGATATAATCACAAGGGTATGGGCACTCCCCTTGGCAACGGCCAAGCTTGGGGGAGGTGCCCCGGTATCGTATCACAATCACAACTCCTATCTTTACCGTTTTTCTTAGTTCGATCCTATTAGTAGTATCTTGATCTAGTAGAATAAAGTTGATGACATGATCTAGTTTTGAGTCTTGCTTTATGACCTCTCTATGTAATCGAGTCCGTGAGCTATATATATAATAAAGATTAGTGTTGAGTCAAGGGCTTGATTATTTTGCCATGATCTTGGGTGAATAAAAGAAAAGAGAAAAGAATAAAAAGAAACAAAAAGTTCATATTGATCTTATTGAGAGTAATGACTTCACATAGAAAGAGTATGATGATTAAAAGTTGTTGGGAGTTGGCAAGCATAGCTTCGGTCATTGTTGCAATTAATAGGAAGTAATAAGGAAAGAGAGGTTTTCACATATAGATATATTATCATTGACATCTTTTATGATTGGGAGCACTCATTAAAATATGACATGCCAAAGAGTTGAGGTTGGACAAGGAAGACAATGTAATGAGTTATGTCTTTCTTATATCTGAGATAAAGTATGTTGTCATGGATCCTCTAACTTATTGAGCTTGCCTTTCCCCCTCATGCTAGCCAAATTCTCAGCACTAAGTAGAAATACTACTTGTGCTTCCAAATACCCTTAAACCAGTTTTGCCATGAGAGTCCACCATATCTACCTATGGATTGAGTAAGATCCTTCAAGTAAGTTGTCATCGGTGCAAAGCAATAAAAATTGCTCTAAATGTGTATGATTGATTGGTGTGGGAGAAATAAGCTTTATACGATCTTGTGATGTGGAAGTAATAAAAGCGACGGACTGCATAATAAAGGTTCATATCACAAGGGGCAATATAAAGTGACGTTCTTTCGCATTGAGATTTTATGCATCCAACCATAAAGCGCATGGCAACCTCTGCTTCCCTCTGCGAAGGGCCTATCCTTTATTATTATCTTCTACCTTATGCAAGAGTCATGGTGATCTTCACCTTTTCTTTTTCATTTTATCCTTTGGTAAGCTCAGCATGATGGAAAGAACATGATATATATATATATATATATATATATATATC
Source organism: Triticum urartu (assembly GCF_003073215.2). Taxonomy (NCBI): domain Eukaryota; kingdom Viridiplantae; phylum Streptophyta; class Magnoliopsida; order Poales; family Poaceae; genus Triticum; species Triticum urartu. Next base: position 418,817,831 of record NC_053026.1, on the reverse strand, counting down.
TAATTGGATGTAGGGGAGCATGAACCATTATTGTTGACATTACCCTTGAAAAGGTTGTGGGGCAAAACTATAAGCCCCTATCTTTCTCTGTGTCCGATTAAAACTCCGTAAACACAAGTATCGCGTGAGTGTTAGCAATTATGGAGGACTAAATGATAGTTGAGTATGTGGACTTGCTTTTTAGCTCTGACATAGACTCTTTCCGATGTTATGATAAATTGCAATTGCTTCAATGACTGAGATTATAGTTTGTCGGAGCCCAATAAGGTTTATCATTTATACTTTTGCATTGTGAATAGATCATCACTTGAACATAAGTAATCATATGACAAAATCTATATATGTTGCTGTTATGAGAATAACCATGATGCCTTCATGTCCGTATTTTATTTTTATCGACGCCTCTACCTCTAAACATGCGGACATATTTATAGTTATCGGCTTTTCGCTTGAGGACAAGCGAGGTCTAAGCTTGGGGGAGTTGATACGTCCATTTTGCATCATGCTTTTATATCGATATTTATCGCATTATGGACTGTTATTTCACTTTATGTCACAATACTTATGGCTATTCTCTCTTATTTTACAAGGTTTACATAAGGAGGGAGAATGCCGGCCGCTGGAATTCTGGGCTGGAAAAGGAGCAAATATTAGAGACCTATTGTCGGTGTCAAAACCGGCGGATCTCGGGTAGGGGATCCCGAACTGTGCGTCTAGGCCGGATGGTAACATGAGGCAGGGGACACGAAGTTTTACCCAGGTTCGGGCCCTCTTGATGGAGGTAAAACCCTACGTCCTGCTTGATTAATATTGATGATATGGGTAGTACAAGAGTAGATCTACCACGAGATCAGAGAGGCTAAACCCTAGAAGCTAGCCTATGGTATGATTGTATGTTGTGATTGTTGTCCTACGGACTAAAACCCTTCGGTTTATATAGACACCAGAGAGGGTTAGGGTTACACAAGGTCGGTTACAAAGGAGGAGATATCCATATACGTATTGCCTAGCTTGCCTTCCACGCCAAGTAGAGTCCCATCCGGACACGGGACGAAGTCTTCAATCTTGTATCTTCATAGTCTAACAGTCCAGCCAATGGAGATAGTCCGGCTGTCCGGAGACCCCCTAATCCAGGACTCCCTCAGTAGCCCCCGAACCAGGCTTCAATGACGATGAGTCCGGCGTGCAGTATTGTCTTCGGCATTGCAAGGCGGGTTCCTCTCCAAATTCTGTGTACCTGTCGAAATAATGTCCGGTTTCTTGTGAATGTTTGTACTCCTCGGCTTCCACGCCCAATAATGGCCACTTTCCACGTGTCGAGCGAATTTGAAGAGCCAGGGTGTTTTCATATTTACCCCCCTAGCTGTGTGAATGAGCCGCCTATTTAAAAGACGAGGATTCAGATCCAAATCACACCATCCCCCCTTGGCGAGCCTTCATCGGAGCGCACCCGACAGAGATCCATTCCATCATGGCCGGTCGACGCAGCTCCTCCTCTCGCACCCCTAGCTCCAAGCCGGGAGATTGGGAGAGATGTTCCATCCCGCACAGCAAATTGGTGATGCTTCAGTCCAAGGGATTTCTTCCCCCAGCGTACCTGGTCCCTGTTCGAGCCGGGCTTGCCACCTACAATGGCGGAGAGCAAGCGGAGAGCCGTCCCAATCCCTCCAAGGGAGAGCGGATATGCCTTGTCCCTTTGAGGGAGTCCTGGATTAGGGGGTGTTCGGGTAGCCAGACTATACCTTCAGCCGGACTCCTAGACTATGAAGATACAAGATTGAAGACTTCGTCCCGTGTCCGGATGGGACTTTCCTTGGCGTGGAAGGCAAGCTTGGCGATGCGGATATTCAAGATCTCCTACTATTGTAACCAACTTTGTGTAACCCTAACCCTATCCGGTGTCTATATAAACCGGAGGGTTGTAGTCCGTAGGGAATCAACTCCATACACAACAATCATACCATAGGCTAGCTTCTAGGGTTTAGCCTCCTTGATCTCGTGGTAGATCTACTCTTGTACTACCCATATCATCAATATTAATCAAGCAGGAGTAGGGTATTACCTCCATCGAGAGGGCCCAAACCTGGGTAAAAACACCGTGTCCCTTATCTCCTGTTACCATCCGGCCTTGACGCACAGTTCGGGACCCCCTACCCGAGATCCGCCGGTTTTGACACCGACATTGGTGCTTTCATTGAGAGTTCCTCTGTGCCGTCATAATCAGGAAGGATGCCTCCTCCCATCTTTAAAGACAGCGCCGTTGCTGAGGGAGCCTTGGCTGTCGGCCAAACCCTCCGGCTAGGTGGTTTCCTCATGACCGCCTGTTCGGCTGTTGCGCCGACGGTGACCTCTCGGGTCATCAAAAGCAACCTACACGTCAGCTCGGAGCTCGTCGAGCAGCTAGATCCAATGGAGCTCTCTTCCGTAAATGAGCTCTTGGATCGCATCGCCGCCCTGGGGGTTGCTACGGATTACGACCAGGTTGGGCTTAAACCCGATCTAAGAGAAATTAACTCTCCCCAAGTCACCCACCACGTTGCCGTGGTAGAGGCGCAATGCGGTGACCCTTCATCTATTTTGAGGACTAGCTACGTCCGAATTCCCGACTCCTCCAAGCCGGATACCCGCAGAGAGGAGGATGTAACTCAAGTCCTGAGCTTAGGATCAGGCAACGGGCTAGATTCGTTGGACAACATCCAAGAATCCGAACTTCAGAGTTCGGAAACTCTTCGGCCTCCGAATCTTGGATTGGGTGAGGTTTCAGATTCAACGACACCCGCCCACCCGAACATAAGCGATCTCTCCCAAATCAGGCAGAGGCCCGAGGAAACAGTACATCATTACTAGGCCAGATTCCTCATGGTTATGAACAGGATAAAGGATTGCCGCGAGGGAGATGCAATCTCAATTTTCTGCAGTAATTGCACGGACGAGGGAATCCTTAACGCCGTAAGTCGTCGTGATATTACACGCTTCGCTGACTTGGCGTCCATAGTACAAAAATACTGTGCGATGGAAAGCGCCTGGAAAACCGAAATAAAATTTTGGGATAATCCGGCCTTCAAAAAATGGAAATAGACTGGAACCGCATCGAGCGAAGCAGCACAACCTTTAGAGGAATAATCCCCAGTCGGGAAGCGCGCTGCACAGGAAAAATCACACTAGATGTGGTGTTCGGCACGCCGGATAATTACAGGTCCGAAGAAGTCACGTTTCAGGTGGCCCCGTGTAAGAGCGGATATCACGCTTTACTAGGGCGGGAAGCATTCACAATCTTCCAAGCAATACCCCATTACGGGTACATGAAGCTTAAGATGCCCGGGCCGAATGGAATTATCACTCTAGCTAGTGATCCGGACATAGCACTCCGTGCCGAAAACAAGACGGCTGCATTAGCCCTTGAGGCACTATCCGAAGCCTTAGCGACCGAGGAACTGACTACGCTGCGCTCCACGGTTAACAGGGATGATGTGATACTCGATAAGAGATCCAAATCCACATCCTTCAAGCCAGCTGATGAAATAGTCAAATTCCAGGTCCATCCAACGGACCCCAATAAAACAGCTTCCATCGGGGCACGACTGAACCCTGATGTAGACGCCGCACTACGAGAGTTCCTACGAGAGAACTGGGACATTTTCGCCTGGCACCCTTCAGACATGCCAGGGATCCCACGCAGGCTGGCCAAACACAGCTTAAATATCCTAAAAGGATTCAAACCTGTTAAACAAGCCCTTCGGCGTTTTTCCGAACCCAAGAGACAGGCTATGGGAGAGGAGCTAGCCAAGCTATTGGAGGCCGGATTCATCAGAGACAGAAAACATCCGGACTGGCTAGCAAACCTGGTGATGGTACCAAAGAAGGACAAATCCTGGCGCTTGTGCGTCGATTTTAAGGATCTTAACAAGGCCTGCCCAAAGGATCCCTTCCCCCTCCCCCGCATCGATCAAATCATCGATGCTACTGCGGGACACGATTCATTGTGTTTCCTCGACGCATACTCTGGCTACCATCAAATTAAAATGGCGGAGCCAGACCAACCCGCAACGGCATTCATCACACCATATGGCCCATTTTGCTTCAACACAATGCCCTTCGGGCTGAAAAACGCCGGCGCAACATATCAGCGCATGATCCAGACATGTCTGGCAAATCAGATCAGCAAAACAGTGGAGGCATATGTGGATGATGTGGTCGTCAAATCAAGACATGTCGAATCTCTAGTAGACGACTTGAGGCTTACATTCGATAACCTCCGAAAATATGACATCAAGCTCAACCCGGAAAAATGTGTCTTCGGCGTTCCAGCCGGAAAGCTCTTGGGCTTCATTGTATCCGGTAGAGGAATTGAAGAAAATCCAGCCAAGATCCGAGCTTTGTCACAATTGGATATCCCGAAGGACCTCAAACAAATACAAAAATTAACCGAATGCGTGGCGGCTTTAAGCCGCTTCATCTCCCGCTTGGGAGAAAAGGCACTACCCCTCTATCGCCTCCTTCGGCGCACCGAACACTTCGAGTGGACGGAGGCCGCCACGGCCGGACTTGATGAAATAAAAGCCATATTGGCAACAAACCCAGTCCTGGCCGCGCCGAACACCGGCGAACCAATGTTATTGTACATTGCAGCAACACACCAAGTTGTCAGCGCAGTGCTCGTTGTCGAGCGGGAAACGGACGGACACAAATTCCCCCTTCAAAGGCCAGTCTACTACGTGTCCACTGTCCTCACTCCATGCAAATCACGGTACCCGCATTATCAAAAGATTACATACGCGGTATTCATGGCATCCCGGAAGCTACGACACTACTTTCAAGAGTGTTCCATAACAGTAGCCTCGGAAGTGCCACTAAACGATATTATCAACAACCGCGATGCAACAGGCCGGATTGCAAAATGGGCCATCGAGCTTCTCCCGTTCGATATAACCTATAAGCCACGGCGAGCTATTAAATCGCAAGTTTTGGCCGACTTCGTCGCAGAATGGACAGAGGCCGAGCTCCCTAAAGAGTACGACACATATTCAAACTGGATTATGCATTTCGACGGCTCCAAAATGTTGGCCGGACTGGGGGCTGGCATCGTCCTGACGTCCCCCATAGGAGACACCGTCCAATATGTGCTCCAGATCATGTACATGGATTCCAACAATGCAGCCGAATATGAGGCCCTCCTACATGGTCTCCGGATAGCAGTATCCATGGGTATCCAGCGCCTAGAGGTACGCGGGGATTCAAACCTCGCGATATCCCAAATAAATGGAGACTTCGACGCCAAGGACCCAAAAATGGCAGCTTACCGCAACGCCATCCTAAAAATGTCAGCTTGGTTCGAAGGGCTGGAGTTTCACCATATAGCCCGAGAAAACAATCAAGCAGCGGACGTCCTGGCACGCATCGGAGCAAAACGCGATGCAGTCCCCCCCCAACATCTTTTTGGAAAGATTGTTCAGGCCATCCGTAGCATGGGAGGGGGAACCCGCAAATAACAGCCCGGACCCAGCCGCACCACTCGACGCCGAACAATCTGACACAATTGGAGGCTCTGCCAATGAAATTACACCTTCAGCCCATGTAATAATGGCGGTCATCGCCCCGTGGACAGAACCATTCCTAGCCTACCTTACTAGGCAGGAACTCCCGGAGGACCAAAACGAGGCCCGCTGCATAGTGCGGCGATCTAAAGCCTATAGAGTCCATGAGGGAGAGCTTTATAAGAAAAGCACTACCGGAGTCCTTCAAAGGTGCATCTTCGAAGAGGAAGGGCGGAACCTTCTGGCTGAAATTCATGCCGGACTCGGTGGTCATCACGCCGCTGCTCGGTCCCTTGTTAGCAAGGCTTTCCGTACAGGCTTTTATTGGCCGACGGCCCGGGCAGACGCTCAGGACCTAGTCCAACGATGCGCTGGTTGCCAACTTTTTGCCAACCAAAGCCATATGCCACCCACCGCACTCCAAACTATACCCATCACCTAGCCTTTTGCGGTCTGGGGGCTTGACATGGTCGGACCCCTTAAAGGTGGGACCGATAGGAAAAAATACTTACTGGTCATGGTGGATAAATTCACCAAATGGATAGAAGCCAACCCTGTTAAAACGGCTGAATCCGGACCTGTGATAGACTTCATATCCGGGGTTGTACACCGTTATGGCGTCCCCCACAGCATCATAACCGATAACGGTACAAACTTTACCGCCGACGAGGTAAAACTCTGGTGCAAAAACATGGGCATCAAGCTCGATTATGCTTCCGTCTATCACCCACAAACCAACGGCCAAGTCGAACGTGCAAATGGTCTTATCATGAGCGGCATTAAACCCAGACTGGTGCGGTCCCTCAAGGAATCTAACACGCACTGGGTAGAGGAGCTCGACTCCGTGCTATGGGGGTCGCGGACCATGCCAAATCGCACCACCAGATACACACCATTTTTTATGGTGTACGGCGCAGAGGCAGTTCTGCCCTGCGACATAATTCATGACTCACCTAGAGTGCGCATGTACGAAGAAAGAGAAGCCGAGCTCGATCGGCAGGACAACTTGGACGCCCTGGAGGAGGAGCGTGACGTGGCAAAAGCCCGTTCCGCATTTTATCAACAGCAGGCCCGAAGATATCAAAGCAGAGAAGTACGGGCCAAAAATTACAATGTTGGCGAACTAGTTCTATGCCTGCCGGATAAGAAAAAGGACAAACTCAAGCCCAAGTGGGAAGGTCCATTCATAATCGACCAAGTCCTGACTGGCGGGGCGTACCGCCTGCGAGATGCGTCGGATAACCAACTCGAGCCGAACCCGTGGAACGCCACCCGTCTCCGAAGATTCTATGCCTAGCGCCGGACTCTGTGTTCGTCTCCTTCCTCTGTCCATTTTTTGCATTTTTCTGTCTTACATTTCTCTCCTTCCCCTCTTTTCTTTTATAGCCCTTAAAGGCTCATCTAGTGACGCGCCACTCACGCTCATTAAACCTGGGGGCTTCTTTAACAGAAGCTTATTTATACGGGCTTCATGCCCAACACATGCGTCAAACTTCCGCATGTACCTTTTTCTTGACCATTATATGCATCGATATGACTTAAGTTTTGGCCAAGCTGGGTTGCCTGGCTCCTGTGCTTACCCCTACGTTCCCGATTGTTCGGCTAGGCGGTAAAGGGAGCACCTCTGCGATTGTTACTGCCGGGTCAGCCGGATGTGTACCTCAGACTGGGTGAAGCCGAAAGCTAGCGTTCTTAAGGGAATATTCGGTCGGTGAGATAAAAGATGATCTTTTTACTCATTTTATGCGCCCCCAGATGCTTTTTTCTGCATCTTTTTACGCAGTCCGGACATGCACTTTAGGGCATGCCTCCCAGCGAAAGGAACCCCTAACGGAACTATTCTCTCTGGAAGATGTTTCTTACTAACCATGTAATATAACATAACTAGTTGGGCACTTGTCTAATAAAGCACTAATGACCCCTACGCCTGGTCTCCACGCATACCACGGTTCTTATATAACCGCTATGGTATTCGGACACACTCCGGACTGTCAGGTCCCGAGGTTGAAGCGAAAAGGTCGGCAACGACAAACGATCTACAATCCGGCTAGAAGGCATTACACATGTCAATTTAAAATTACATAGTCATTCTGACTGATTGTATTCCTCTTCTATACCATCTAACATGCTGTCTAATTTACAGTCCTGCTGGGAATACTTCGCGGCCAACTCTACTTGGCCGTATACTAAGCTCACAGGGATCTCCTTCCCGTCAGGCCCCACTGGTCCGACCTCGGCCATGTGGTTTGGGTCAGACTTCATAAAACGGGTCTTCACCATGGCCCAGGCTTCCCGAGCGCCTTGTCGGCAGGCCGATATCTTCCACAACCGGAAGCGCCGCCGAGCTCCCTTCAGCTTCTCCGCAAGCTCTCCAAGGCCCTCGGGCATGGAGTGGGCAGGCCATAAGGCTCGGGCAACGCCTCGCATCGCCTGCCGAATTCGCTCGTGCAGTTGCATGAGTTCGGGAAGAAGGTCACCCGTAGAACCAGGCATCTCCCCTGCAGGGCGACCTGTGAGCATACCTACAGACATTACTCTGTTAGTCGACTTCCTCGCCTAACTCTTTTTTCAAAGTTTGTTCAAGCACTTACTAAATATGCCGTGTCGAAGCCGCTGATTCTCCTTCGTGGAGTCCGACAGCTGGCCACGAACATCTTCAAGTTCGACGTCCAGCCTGGTGTTGGCATCCTGAAGATCATTCTTCTCTCGCCTCACCTTTGTCAACGTACTCTCACCGGCCTTTAGCCGGCGTAAGAGTTGTTGCTTTTCCGGATCGAGTCCGGCGCCATCTGCAACATGATTTGTCAGATTTGCACCCACACCGCACAATACTAATCTTTCGAAGTGTATCTTACCTGAGGGGGTCTCTTTGGGCTCCCCTGCTGCGGCTAGTGCGGCCTGTAGTTGGGCCTTGCACTTTTCCAGCTCCTGGGACAGTACAGTATTCTTCTCTGTAAGAACCTGCATATTAAATGATCCTTAAATCAGTTGCTCTAACTACTTCAAGTCTCGGGGGCTACTGGTATATATATATTTGACCAAAATTTTCTTACCCGTATGTCTTTTACATACTACTCCGTGGCTCTGGCTAAACCATTTTGAGCGGCACAGAGGTACGCATCTCCCGAATTAAAGGCATCTAAAGCCTCTTGGGAGAAACAAGCGCCGCGTAGAACTGTCCGGCGACGCCTGTGGTTCATGGCACTCTCCACTTCAGAATTTGTGGCAGACAGCCTGTCCGCATCCTCTGTCGGAGGAGCGTCCGGTGCACGCCTTGTGCTCGCCTCCGCTTCTTGGCCAGACGTTGGAACTTGGCTGGTGGAGGCGCGATTGGCAACCTCTCCGGATGTAGTCCGGCGAGGTCTCTTCGTTCTGAAGATAGCACGAACGTTAATATACCCTGACAGAATAACACCAGGGAAACAGAGGGTGCACTATACCTTTGCGCCGGCATCTCAGTCCGGACTACATTCCTTTTTGCCCCACGGGGCCCTGCGGCCCCTCGTTGGCTAGCCGCCGCAGGTTCGGCCTCCTGCCTCGGAACTCTCCCCTGCAAAACATGGTTGTCGTCAGAAACACCGGAATACGTGAGAGTGGAATCTCTCTCAAGGGAATGAGACTCCGGTTTCTGTCACCTGGGAGGCCGGGATTAACCCTGGGTAATCAGCCGTGATGGCTACCAAGGTATTGTCCTTGCTTAGCTGATGGAACACCCCGTCGATAAGCTCCACCGATATGTCCGGATCCTCTTCGGAGTCTGGATCGAGGGACCGTTCTGGGTCCTCGGGCTGTGGAGGGCGGCTGTTTATATCCTTTACCACCTGTCGCAGTTCCTACATTGAAGTCATTAGAATACATATCTAACCTTGGGAGTATAAAACAAACGGGCAAGTGCAGTTGTTCACTTACCCAACTTGGAGGATCGTACATGGTAAATCCGGCCTGTGGGTTGATGCGGAGGAATTCCTCCTTTTCTCCCTTGTACAAAGAGGATAAGATCTTTACTAGAGCGGCAGCTGGGGCCGGCCCTTTACGACCGTAACGGGTGGCGTCATCCTCCCCATTGAAATCCCACATGGGGTGGCCCCTATATTGAAGTGGCTGCACCCCCCGCATAATGCATGCGGCCATGACTCCAATCATGGTTAGTCCGGAATGAGCCAACAGTCTTATCCGGCCCATCAGGTAAAGGACGTCTCTGTCGCTTTCTCTCTGAGAGCTCCGTGGACGCCAGCTCAAGCGTTTCTTCAATGGAGCACTATTGAACTCAGGGAGACAGACCCGGATAGGGTCCGGTAGCGGGACGTCATCTATGTAAAACCATTTCGAAGGCCAGTCCTCGGACGCCTTCTTTGGGGTTCCGGATAGGTATCCGGTCCCGGCGATGCGCCATACTTCGGCTCCGCCCACTTGGTATATAGACCCCTTTTGAGAACGGGGCACCAGGCAGAATAACCTCTTCCACAGCACGAAATGAGCCTCAACGCCTAAAAATAGCTCGCAAAGGGCAACGAAACCCGTAATATGCAATACGGAGGCGGGCGTGAGATTGTGCAGCTGGAGGCCGTAGAACTCCAGAAGCCCGCGGAGAAATGGATGAATTGGGAATCCCAGTCCCCTTATTAGATAGGGGACGAGGCACACCCGTTCTCCTTTAGAAGGATTGGGGGTGCTCTCCGCTTGTTTTCCATCATTGTAGGTGGCGAGACCGGCTCGGACCGGGACCATGTATGCCGGAGGGAGAAATCCCTTGGCCTGAAGTGACACTAACTCGCTATGCGGGATGGTGCAACTCTCCCAGTCCCCGGGTTTGGGACCGGAGGGGCGAGGGGAGGAGCTGCGACGGCTGGTCATGTTGGAATGGACCTTTGCTGGAAGCGCTCTGATGATAACTCACGGAGAGGAGAAGATGTGTTTTGGACCTAAATCCCCATCCCGTTAAATAGGCGGCTCGTTTATACGGCTAGGGGTGTGGATGTAAAAACGCCCTGGCTTTTCGCATTCGTTTGACACGTGGAAGACGGCCATTATTGGGCGTGGGAGCTGAGGAGCGCTACATTACAAAAATCGGACATTATTCCTACAGGTACACAGGATTTGGAGAAGAACCCGCCTTGCAATGCCGAACAATCTGCGCGCCGAACTCGTCGTCATTGAAGCCTGGTTCGGGGGCTACTGAGGGAGTCCTGGATTAGGGGGTGTTCGGGTAGCCGGACTATACCTTCAGTCGGACTCCTAGACTATGAAGATACAAGATTGAAGACTTCGTCCCGTGTCCGGATGGGACTTTCCTTGGCGTGGAAGGCAAGCTTGGCGATGCGGATATTCAAGATCTCCTACTATTGTAACCGACTCTGTGTAACCCTAACCCTATCCAGTGTCTATATAAACCGGAGGGTTGTAGTCCGTAGGGAATCAACTCCATACACAACAATCATACCATAGGCTAGCCTCTAGGGTTTAGCCTCCTTGATCTCGTGGTAGCTCTACTCTTGTACTACCCATATCATCAATATTAATCAAGCAGGAGTAGGGTATTACCTCCATCGAGAGGGCCCGAACCTGGGTAAAAACACCGTGTCCCTTATCTCCTGTTACCATCCGGCCTTGACGCACAGTTCGGGACCCCCTACCCGAGATCCGCCGGTTTTGACACCGACACCCTTATTTGGTAAGAGGGCTCGGATTCCCAATCCATCCGTTTCTCCGGGGGCTTCTGGAGTTCTACGGCCTCCAGTTGCACAACCTTACGCCTACCTCCCTGCTGCATATCGCGAGATTCGTAGCCCTTTGCGAGTTGTTTTTGGGCTGTGAGGCTCATTTCGCTCTGTGGAAGAAGCTGTTCTGACTTGTGCTCCGTTCTAAGAAGGGATCAATATATCAAGTGGGCGGAGCCGAAGTGTGGCGTATTGCCGGGACCGGATACCTGTCTGGGACCCCAAAGAAGACGTCCGAAGACTGGCCTTCAGAATGGTTTTATATAGAAGATGTCCCCCTCCCGGACCCTATTCGGATCGGCCTTCTGGAGTTCAACAACGCCCCTTTGAAGAAGCGCCGGAGCTGGCGTCCACGGAGCTCCCTGGAGGAAGATGACAGGGACATTCTTTACCCGATGAGCCGGATAAGTTTTTTAGCTCGATCCGGATTGACCATGATCGAGGTCATGGCCACATGCATCATGCGGGGGTGCAGCCGCTTCAGTATAGAGGCCACCCCATGTGGGATTTCAACGGGGAGGATGACGCCACCCGCCATGGCCGCAAAGGGCCGGGATCGGCTGCCGATCTAATAAAGATCTTATCCACTTTATACAAGGGAGAATAGGAGGAATTCCTTTGTGTCAACCCGCAGGGTGGATTTTCTATGTACAATCCTCCGAGCTAGGTAAGCGGAGACTTTTTATCACCCATCCATTTTGTATTCCCGTAGTTAAGTATTCATTCTAGCGATTTCATCGCAGGAGCTGCGCCAGGCAGTAAAGGAGATAAACAGACCTCCTCCACAACCCGAGGACCCTGGACGGTCCCTTGACCCGGCCTCCCAGGAGGATCCGGACATATCTATGGAGCTAATCGATGGGGTATTTTACCAATGGAGTAATGACAACGCCTTGGTGGCCATTACAGCCGATTACCCCGGGCTAGTTCCATCCTCATAGGTGACTGAGACCGAAGTCCCAGCATTTAAAAAGGGATTCGTCCTTGCACTTTTTTGATTGCCGTATAACAGCCGTGTTTTGCAGGGGAGGTCCTCGGGGCAGAAGGCCGAGCCTGTGGCAACTAGCCAACAAGGGGCCGTGAGGCCAGGCAGGCTGAAAAGATCCGCAGTCCGGATTGAGACACCGGCACAGCGGTATGGCGCGCCGTCTTTATTACAAGATATTATTTTCAGAGGCATATTAACGCCAATTCCTTTTTTCCAGGAAAAAGAGCGCTCGCCGGACTATACCAGGAGAGGCTACCAATCGCGCCTCCACAAGCCAGGCTCCAAGGCTGGATTCAGAGGCGGGAATGAATACAAGGCGGGCGCCGGGTGCTCCTCCGACAGAGGATGTGGATAAACTGTCTGCCACCCATTCCGAGGTGGAAAGTGCCATGAACCACAGGCGTCGCCGAACTGTCCTTCGTGATGCTTGTTTCTCCCAAGAGGCATTGGATGCCTTCAACTCGGGAGACGCGCACCTCCGTGCCGCTCAAAATGGTCTAGCCAGAGCCACGGAGCAATATGTAAAATACATACGGGTGAGAAAATTTGATGATTATATATATATCAGTAGCCCGTGAGACTTGAAACAGTTAGGATAACTGATTTAAGGATCATTTGTTATGCAGGTTCTTACAGAAAAGAATACTCAACTATCCCAGGAGCTGGAAGAGTGCAAAGCCCAACTTCAGGCCGCACTGGCCGCAGCAGGGGAGCCCAAAGAGACCCCCTCTGGTAACATATCCTTCGAATGATAAGTATCATATTAGAATTTGGCGTGTATGCCGATCTGACGATAAAATTGCAGATGATGCCGGAGTAAATCCGGATAAGCAACAGCTCATACGCCAGCTGAAGGCTGGTGAGAGCGTGCTTACGAGGGTGAGGCAGGAGAAGAATGATCTCTAAGATGCCAACACCAAGCTGGGCGTGGAGCTAAAAGATGTTCGTGCCCAACTGTCGGACTCTGTTAAGGAGAATCAGCGGCTTCGATGCGGCATATTTAGTAAGTGCTTGAACAAACTTTGAAAAAGAGTTCGGCGAGAAAGCTGGCTGACAGAGTTATGTCTGTAGGTATGCTAACAGGTCGTCCTGCCGAGGAGATGCCTGGTTCAATGGGTGATCTTCTTCTCGAGCTCGCACAGTTGCACGAACGAGTTCGGCAGGTGAAGCAAGGCGTCGCACAGGCCTTGCGGCCGTCCGTCTCCATACCCGAAGGCCTTGGAGAGTTTGCAGAAAAGCTGAAGGGGGCACGGCGGTGCTTCCGATTATGGAAGATATCGGCCTGCCGTCAGGGCGCCAGGGAAGCCCGGGCAATGGTGAAGACACGGTACACGAAGGCTGGCCCAAACCACATGGCCGAAGTCGAACCTCTGGGGCCTGATGGCAGGGAGATCCCTATGAGTTTAGTGTACGGCCAAGTAGAATTGGCCGCAAAGTATTCCCAACAGGACTGTAGACTAGACAGCCTATTGGATGGCATTGAAGAGGAATTCAACCAGTCAAATTGACTATGTAATTTTAAAGTGACATGTATGATGGCTTCTAGCCGGATTGTAGATCGTTTGTCGTGGTGGAACTTTTCGCTTCAACCTCGGGACCCGACAGTCCGGAGTGTATCCGAATACCCTCTCGGTTATGTAAGGACCGGGGCATGCGTGGAGACCAGGCGTAGGGGTCATTAGTGCTTTATAAGACAAGTTCCCAACTAGTTATGTTATATTACATGGGTAGTAAGAAACATCTTCCAGTGAGAATAGTTCCGTTAAGGGTTCCTTTCCCTGGGTAGGCATGCCCTAAAGTGCATGTCCGGACTGCGACAAGAAGCGCAGAAAAAACATCTGGGGGCAGATATGGATATTAAATAAAAGTCATCTTTTGTTCATCGACCGAATATTCTCTTAAGAACGCTAGCTTTCGGCTTCACCCAGTCTGACGTACACGTCCGGCTGACCCGACGGTAACAATCGCAGAGGTGCTCCCCTTATGCCCTAGCCGAATTAACGGGAACGTAGGGCATAAATACAAGAGCCAGGCAACCCATCTTGGCCAAAACTTAAGTCATATCGGTGCATATAATGGTGAAAAAAGGTACATGCGGAAGGATAACACATGTGTTGGGCGTGAGGCCCAGGTAAATAATTTAAGCTTTTGTGAAAGAAGCCTCCAGGTATGAAGAGTGCGGCTAGCGCATATGTAATGTACGAGTGAGGCACAAGGTGACCCTTGAAGGCCTAGAGGAATAAAAGAAAGTAAAGGGAAACAAGACAGATGATGCATATGCAGAAAATGGACAAAGGGAGGGGACTAACATAGAGTCTGGTGCTAAGCGTAGAATCTTCGAAGCCTGGTTGCATTCCATGGGCTCGGCTCGAGTCGACTAGTCGATGCATCCCGCAGTCGGTACGCTCCACCGGTCAAAACTTTGTCGATAATGAAGGGACCTTCCCATTTGGGCTCGAGCTTGTTCTTTTTCTTATCCGGAAGCCGTAGAACTAGTTTGCCAACGTTATAAGTTTTGGCCCGTACTTCTCTGCTTTGGTATCTGTGAGCTTGTTGCTGGTAAAATGCGGAACGGGCTTTGGCTACGTCGCGCTCTTCCTCCAGAGTGTCCAGACTTTCCTGCCGATTGAGCTCGACTTCTCTTTCTTCGTACATGCGCACTCGAGGTGAGTCATTAATTATGTCACAGGGCAGGACTGCCTCTGCGCCGTACACCATAAAAACGGTGTATATCCGATACTACGATTCGGCGTGGTCCGCAGCCCCCAGAGTACGGAGTCGAGCTCCTCTACCTAGTGTGTGTCAGACTCCGTTAAGGAGCACACTAATCTGGGTTTAATGCCGCTCATTATAAGACCATTTGCTCATTCGACTTGGCCATTGGTTTGTGGGTGATAGACTGAAGCGTAATCGAGCTTGATGCCCATTTTGCCGCACCAGAGTTTTACCTTGTCGGCCGTGAAATTCGTGCCGTTATCAGTGATGATGCTGTGGGGGACGCCGTAACGGTGTACAACCCCGGATATGAAATCTATCACCGGTCCGGATTCGGCTGTTTTAACCGGTTTAGCCTCTATCCATTTGGTGAATTTGTCCACCATGACCAATAAGTATTTCTTCTTGTGGGTTCCCCCTTTAAGGGGTCCAACCATGTCAAGCCCCCAGACCGTGAAGGGCCATGTAATGGGGATTGTCCAGAGGGCGGTGGGTGGCATGTGGCTTTGATTTGCAAAGAGCCGGCAACCGATGCAACGTTGGACCAAGTCCTATGCATCTGCCCGTGCCGTTGGCCAATAGAATCCTATATGGAAGGCCTTGCTTACAAGAGCCCGGGCTGCGGCGTGATGACTGCCGATTCCAGCGTGAATTTCTGCCAAAAGGTTCCGCCCTTCCTCTTCGGAGATGCACCTTTGAAGGACTCCGGTAGCACTTTTCTGTACAATTCTCCCTCATGGACCCTGTAGGCCTTGGATCACTGCACTATGCAGCGTGCGTCATTTTGGTCCTCCGGAAGTTCATGTCTAGTTAGGTCGGCCAGGAATGGTTCTGTCCACGGGCAATAATGGCCATTATTTCGTGGGTTGATTGTGTTATTTCGGTGGCGGAGCCTCCGATTGTGTCAGAGGGTTCGGTATCGGGTGTTTTGGCCGGGTCCGGACTGTTGTTACCGATGTCCCCTTCCCATGCTACGAATGGCTTGAAGAGCCGTTCCAGAAATATGTTGGGAGGGACCGCGTCACGTTTTGCGCCAATGCGGGCGAGGATATCCGCCGCCTGATTGTTTTCCCGAGCCACATGGTGAAATTCGAGCCCCTCGAACCGAGCTGACATTTTTAGGACGGCGTTGCGATAAGCTGCCATTTTCGGATCCTTGTCATTGAAGTCTCCATTTATTTGGGATATCACGAGGTTCGAATCCCCGCGCACCTCTAGGCGTTGAATGCCCATAGATACTGCCATCCGGAGACCATGTAGAAGGGACTCATATTCGGCCGCGTTGTTGGAGTCCGTATACATTATCTGTAGTACGTATGGACGGTATCTCCTGTTGGGGACGTCAAAACAATGCCAGCCCTCTGACCAGCCAACATTTTGGAGCTGTCGAAGTGCATGATCTAGTTTGAATATGTGCCGTACTCTTTAGGGAGTTTGGCTTCCGTCCACTCAGCGACGAAGTCGGCCAAAACTTGCGACTTGATAGCTCGCTGTGGCTTGTAGGTTATGTCGAACGGGAGGAGCTCAATGGCCCATTTGGCAATTCGGCCCGTCGCATCGCGGTTGTTTATAATATCGTTAAGTGGTACTTCCGAGGCTACCGTTATCGAACACTCTTGAAAGTAGTGTCGCAGCCTCCGGGATGCCATAAATACCGCGTACGCTATCTTTTGATAATGCGGATACCGTGATTTGCACGGAGTAAGGATAGTGGACACATAGTAAACCGGCTTTTGAAGGGGGAATTTGTGTCCGTCCGCTTCTCGCTCGACGACGAGCACTGCGCTTACTACTTGATTAGTTGCCGCAATGTATAATAGCATTGGTTCGCCAATGTTTGGCGCGGCCAGGACTGGGTTTGTTGCCAATATGGCTTTTATTTTGTTGAGTCCGGCCGAGGCGGCATCCGTCCACTCGAAGTGTTCGGTGCGCCCGAGGAGGCGATAAAGGGGTAATGCCTTTTCTCCCAAGCGGGAGATAAAGCGGCTTAGAGCCACCACACATCCAGTCAATTTTTGTATTTGTTTGAGGTCTGTTGGGGTAGCCAACTATGACAACGCTCGGATTTTGGTTGGATTAGCTTCAATATCTCTACTGGAGATAATGAATCCTGGGAGCTTTCCGGCTGGTACGCCGAAAACGCATTTTTTCGGATTGAGCTTGATGTCATATGTTCGGAGCTTGTCGAATGCGAGCCTCAAGTCGTCTACTAGAGTTTCGACATGCTTGGTTTTAATGACCACGTCATCCACGTATGCCTCCACTGTTTTGCCGATCTGGTTTGCCAGACATGTCTGAATCATGCGCTGATATGTTGCGCTGGTGTTTTTGAGCCCGAAGGGCATTGTGTTGAAGCAAAATGGGCCGTATGGTGTGATGAATGCCGTTGCGGGTTGGTCTGGCTCCGCCATTTTAATTTGATGGTAGCCAGAGTATGCATCGAGGAAACACAATGAATCGTGTCCCGCAGTAGCATCGATGATTTGATCGATGCGGGGGAGGGGGAAGGGATCCTTTGGGCAGGCCTTGTTAAGGTCCTTAAAATCGACGCACAAGCGCCAGGATTTGTCCTTCTTTGGTACCATCACCAGGTTTGCTAGCCAGTCCGGATGTTTTCTGTCTCTGATGAATCCGACCTCCAATAGCTTGGCTAGTTCCTCTCCCATGGCTTGTCTCTTAGGCTCGGAGAAACACCGAAGAGCCTGCTTGACTGGCTTGAATCCTTTTAGGATATTTAGCCTGTGCTCAGCCAGCCTGCGTGGATTCCTGGCATGTTTGAAGGGTGCCAGGCGAAAATGTCCCAGTTCTCGCGTAGGAACTCTCGCAGTGCGGCGTCGACATCAGGGTTTAATTGTGCCCCGATGGAAGCTGTTTTTGTAGGGTCCGTTGGATGGACTTGGAATTTGACTATTTCGTCCGCCGGTTTAAAGGAGGTGGGCTTGGATCTTTTATCGAGTATCACATCGTTCTTGTTCACCGTGGAGTGCAGTGCAGTTAGTTCCTCGGCCGCTGGGGCTTCGGATAGTGCCTCGAGGGCCAGTGCGGCTGTCTTATTTTCGGTGCGGAGTGCTATGTCCGGATCACTAGCAAGAGTGATGATTCCATTGGGCCCGGGCATTTTGAGCTTCATGTACCTGTAATGGGGTATGGCTTGGAAGGTTGTAAACGCCTCCCGCCATAGTAGAGCGTGGTATCCGCTGCTGAACGGGGCCACTTGGAATGTAATTTCTTCGGACCTGTAATTATCCGGCGTGCCAAATACCACATCTAGTGTGATTTTCCCGGCACAGCGTGCTTCCCGACTGGGGATGATTCCTCGAAAGGTTGTGCTACTGTGCTCAATGCGGCTCCAGTCTATTTCCATCTTTTTAAGAGTTTCCTCATAGATGAGGTTTAATCCGCTACCGCCATCCATGAGTACCTTGGTGAGTCGAAAGCCGTCCACGATTGGACTGAGGACCAGTGCGGCTGGTGCTCGGGCTGTTCGGAATTTGGGTTCGTCACTGGCATTGAAGGTAATAGCCGTGTCACTCCAAGGATTAATTTCTGCTATGTGGCAGATTTCGGCCATGCTGCGGAGTGCTCGCTTGCGTCTATTATTTGATGCGAAGGTCTCAAAGACTGTTAACACCGTATTGTTGTCCGCGGGATGGTGCTCTGTGGTTTTTGGGAGGAGTAGATCCTCACCACTTTTTGCCACCTGCCGAAGTATCCAACATGCTCTAAGGCTGTGCGTTGGTATTGCATCCGCTGTACTATGAATTTTGCAGGGTCTGTTGAGCCATCCCTCCAGTACGGTTCCTTGCCCCGTTGAGGGCTTTTGCTTTTTGGTAGTTAACCCAGGTGTCTTGTGATAATGCACCCTTTTATTTCGGACTGGGTTTGTATTCACGGACGGATTATCCCAAAAATTTATTTTGGTTTTCCAGGCACTTTCCATCGCACAGTACTTTCGTACTATGGACACCAAGTCGGCAAAGCGTGTAATTTCGCGGCGACTTATGGCATTGAGGTTTCCCTTGTCCATGCAATTATTGCAAAAGAATGAAATTGCGTCTTCCTCGCGGCAGTCCTTTATCCTGTTCATGACTAGGAGGAATCTGGCCCAGTAATGGTGTACTGTTTCTTCGGGCTCTTGCCTAATTTGGGATAGATCGCGTATGTTTGGGTGGGTGGGTGGAATTGAATCCGAATCCTCACCCGATCTGAGACTCAGGGGCCAAGGAGTTTCCGAACTCGAAAGTTTGGATTCTTGGATGTTTTTTGATAAATCTAGCCCGCTGCCTGATTCTAGGTTCAGGCCTTGAGTGACGTCCTCCCCTCCACGGGTATCCGGCTTGGAGGGATCGGGAATCCGGACATAGCTAGTCCTTAAGATAGATGAAGGGTTGCCGCATTGTTCCTCCACCACTGCAACGTGATGGGTGACTTGGGGAGAGTTAATCTCTCTTAGATCGGGTTTAGGCCCAATCTGATCACAGTCTGTAGCGACTCCCAGGGCGGCGATGCGATCCAAGAGCTCGTTCAGGGAAGAGAGCTCCATTGGATCTAACTGCTCGGCGAGTTCCGAGTTGACGTGAAGATTGCTTTCGATGACCTGAGAAGTCATCGTCGGCGCAGCGGCCGAATAGGCGGTCGTAAGAAAACCACCTAGCCGGAGAGTTTGGCCGATAGCCAAAGCTCCCTCGGTGATAGTGCCATCTTTAAAGACGAGATGAGACATCCTTCCTGGTGGCGACGACACAGAGGAACTCTCAATGAAAGCACCAATGTCGGTGTCAAAACCGGCGGATCTCGGGTAGGGGGTCCCGAACTGTGCGTCTAGGCCGGATGGTAACAGGAGGCAGGGGACACGAAGTTTTACCCAGGTTCGGGCCCTCTTGATGGAGGTAAAACCCTACGTCCTGCTTGATTAATATTGATAATATGGGTAGTACAAGAGTAGATCTACCACGAGATCAGAGAGGCTAAACCCTAGAAGCTAGCCTATGGTATGATTGTATGTTGTGATTGTTGTCCTACGGACTAAAACCCTTCGGTTTATATAGACATCGGAGAGGGTTAGGGTTACACAAGGTCGGTTACAAAGGAGGATATATCCATATACGTATTGCCTAGCTTGCCTTCCACGCCAAGTAGAGTCCCATCCGGACACGAGACGAAGTCTTCAATCTTGTATCTTCATAGTCTAACAGTCCGGCCAATGGAGATAGTCCGGCTGTCCGGACACCCCCTAATCCAGGACTCCCTCACCTATTCTGCGCAACTGCAAAAGTCCTGAAACTCCACGGAACGTCTTAAAATAAATAAAGAAAAATCCTCGCCAAAGATGAAGGCCAAGGGGCCCACACCCTGCTCACGAGGGTGGGGGGCGCCCCCCCTAGGGCACGCCCCCTACCTCGTGGGCCCTCTGGTGGCTCTCCGATGCCCATCTTCTCCTATATGAAGTCTTTCGATGAGAAAAAAATAAGAAGGAACTTTTAGGGACGAGACTCCGCCGCCACGAGGCGGAACCTTGGCGGATCCAATCTAGAGCTCCGGCAGAGCTGTTCTCCCAGGGAAACTTCCCTCCGGGAGGGGGAAATCATCACCAACGCTCCTCTCATCTGGAGAGGGCAATCTCCATCAACATCTTCACCAGCACCATCTCATCTCCAAACCCCTAGTTCATCTCTTGTATCCAATTCTTGTCTCAAACTCCGGGATTGGTGCTAGTAGGTTGTTAGTAGTGTTGATTACTCCTTGTAGTTGATGCTAGTTGGTTTAATTGGTGGAAGATCATATGTTCAGATCCTATATGCATATTAACCCCTCTGATTATGAACATGAATATGCTTTGTGAGTAATTACGTTCATTCCTGAGGACAAGGGAGAAGTCTTGCTATGAGCAGTCATGTGAATTTGGTATTCGTTTGATATTTTGATAAGATGTATGTTGTCTAGCCTCTAGTGGTGTTATGTGAACGTCGACTACATAACACTTCACCATTATTTGGGCCTAGAGGAAGGTAGTGGGAAGTAATAAGTAGATGATGGGTTGCTAGAGTGACAGAAGCTTAAACCCTAGTTTATGCATTGCTTCGTAAGGGGCTGATTTGGATCCACATGTTTCATGCTATGGTTAGGTTTACCTTAATACTTTTGTTGTAGTTGCGGATGCTTGCAATAGAGGTTAATCATAAGTGGGATGCTTGTTCAAGTAAGAACAACACCCAAGCACCGGTCCACCCACATATCAAATTATCAAAGTATTGAACGCGAATCATATGAACGTGATGAAAACTAGCTTGACGATATTCCTATGTGTCCTCGGGAGCGCTTTTCCTATTATAAGAGTTTGTTCCGGCTTGTCCTTTGCTACAAAAGGATTGGGCCACCTTGCTGCACTTTATTTACTTTTGTTACTTGTTGCTCGTTACAACCTATCTTATCACAAAACTATCTGTTACCACTTATTTCAGTACTTGCAGAGAATACCTTGCTGAAAACCGCTTATCATTTCCTTCTGCTCCTCGTTGGGTTCGACACTCTTACTTATCAAAAGGACTACGATAGATCCCCTATACTTGTGGGTGATCAATCCACCATTTGCTTCAAAATTACGCACTGGTCAGCAGTCTCTCCATGTAAAGTTCTCATGAAAGCAAAGTCAAGCATGGTAAGTCATAGTTAGCGAGTGGCAACATATGTTTGAGGGATATCTTAACGGCCGAGAGACCCTTGCTATGTGCCAGTGATAATATTGTCAACACCTTTTTTAAACTTGAGGCTTATTAGTTACGAGTTGTGGCACGGTGTGCACCCACTCATACGTCCATTTTGCATCATGCTTTTATATTGATATTTATTGCATTATGGGTTGTTATTACACATTATGGTGAAGGAAATATGCCCTAGAGGCAATAATAAAGTTGTTATTTATATTTCCTTATATCATGATAAATGTTTATTATTCATGCTAGAATTGTATTAACCGGAAACTTAGTACATGTGTGAATACATAGACAAACAGAGTGTCCCTAGTATGCCTTGATACGTCTCCGTCGTATCTACCTTTTCAAACACTTTTACCCTTGTTTTGGACTCTAACTTGCATGATTTGAATGGAACTAACCCGGACTGACGCTGTTTTCAGCAGAATTGCCATGGTGTTATTTATGTGCAGAAACAAAAGTTCTCGGAATGACCTGAAACTTCACGGAGCGTCTTTTTGGAAATAATAAAAAATACTGGCAAAAGATCAAGACCAGGGGGCCCACACCCTAGCCTCGAGGGTGGGGGCGCGCCTGCCCCCCTGGGCGCCCCCTACCTCGTGGGCCCCCTGACGCTCCACCGACCTCAACTCCAACTCCATATATTCACTTTCGGGGAGAAAAAATTCAGGGAGAAGGATTCATCGCGTTTTACGATACGGAGCCGCCGCCAAGCCCTAAAACCTCTCAGGAGGGCTGATCTAGAGTCCGTTCGGGGCTCCGGAGAGGGGAATCCATCGCCATCGTCATCATCAACTTTCCTCCATCAGCAATTTCATGATGCTCACCGCCGTGCATGAGTAATTCCATCGTAGGCTTGCTGGACGGTGATGGGTTGGATGAGATTTATCATGTAATCGAGTTAGTTTTGTTAGGGTTTGATCCCTAGTATCCACTATGTTCTGAGATTGATGTTGCTATGACTTTGCTATGCTTAATGCTTGTCACTAGGGCCCGAGTGCCATGATTTCAGATCTGAACCTATTATGTTTTCATCAATATATGAGAGTTCTTGATCCTATCTTGCAACTCTATAGTCACCTACTATGTGTTATGATCCGGCAACCCCGAAGGGACAATAATCGGGACCACTCCCGGTGATAACTGTAGTTTGAGGAGTTTATGTATTCACTATGTGTTAATGCTTTGGTCCGGTACTCTATTAAAAGGAGGCCTTAATATCCCTTAGTTTCCATTAGGACCCTGCTGCCACGGGAGGGTAGGACAAAAGATGTCATGCAAGTTCTTTTCCATAAGCACGTATGACTATATTCGGAATACATGCCTACTTTACATTGATGAATTGGAGCTAGTTCTATGTCACCCTATGTTATGACTGTTACATGATGAACCGCATCCGACATAATTCTCCATCACATATCCAATGCCTACGAGCTTTTCATATATTGATTCTTCGCTTATTTACTTTTCCGTTGCTACTGTTACAATCACTACAAAACACCAAAAATATTACTTTTGCTACCGTTACTTTTGTTACCGTTACCATTACTATCATATTACTTTGCTACTAAATACTTTGCTGCAGATACTAAGTTATCCAGGTGTGGTTGAATTGACAACTCAACTGCTAATACTTGAGAATATTCTTTGGCTCCCCTTGTGTCGAAATAATAAATTTGGGTTGAATACTCTACCCTCGAAAACTGTTGCGATCCCCTACACTTGTGGGTTATCATGCCTCTACTTGACTAGCTCGTTAATCAAAGATGGTTAAGTTTCCTGACCATAGACATGTGTTGTCATTTGATGAACGGGATCACATCATTAGAGAATGATGTGATGGACAAGACCCATCCGTTAGCTTACATAATGATCGTTTAGTTCTTTTGCTATTGCTTTCTTCATGACTTATACATGTTCCTCAGACTATGAGATTATGCAACTCCCGAATACCGGAGGAACACCTTGTGTGCTATCAAACGTCACAACGTAACTGGGTAATTATAAAGATGCTCTAAAGGTGTCTCCAATGGTGTTTGTTGAGTTGGCATAGATCAAGATTAGGATTTGTCACTCCGTGTATCCGAGAGGTATCTCTGGGCCCTCTTGGTAATGCACATCACTATGAGCCTTGCAAGCAATGTGACTAATGAATTAGTCACGGGATGATGCATTACGAAACGAGTAAAGAGACTTGCTGGTGACGAGATTGAACTAGGCATGATGATACCCACGATCGAATCTCGGGCAAGTAACATACCGATGAAAAAGGGAACAACATATGTTGTTATGCGGTTTGACCGATAAAGATCTTTGTAGAATATGTAGGGGACAATATGAACATCTAGGTTCCGCTATTGGTTATTGACCGGAGACATGTCTCGGTCATGTCTACATAGTTCTCGAACCCGTAGGGTCTGCACATTTAACGTTCGATGACGATTTATATTATGATTTATGTGATTTGATGATCGAAGTTTGTTCGGAGTCCCGGATGAGATCACGGACACGACGAAGAGTCTCAAAATGGTCGACACATAAAGATTGATATATTCGGCAATGTTATTTGGACACCGGATGAGTTCTGAGAGGTACCGTATAACTATCGGAGTGTCGGAGGGTTATCGGAACCCCCCGGGGAAACTAATGGGCCTCTATGGGCCTTAGTGGAAGAGAGGAAGGGCCAGGAGGGGCTGGCCGCACGCCCCCTTGGTCCGAATTGGACTAGGGGAAGGGGGGTGGCGCCCCCCTTTCCTTCCCTTCCCTCTCTCCCTTCCTTCTTCCCCATCTTCCTTAGGTGGAAACCTACTAGGACTTGGAGTCCTAGTAGGATTCCCCTCTCCTGGCGTGCCCTAGGAGGGCCGATGCTACTTCTTGAGCACTGCATTGGTTTTCCCTTGAAGAGGAAAGGGTGATGCAGCAAAGTAGCGTAAGTATTTCCCTCAGTTTTTGAGAACCAAGGTATCAATCCTGTAGGATGCTACGCGCGAGTCCCTCGCACCTACACAAAACAAATAAATCCTCGCAACCAACATGATAAGGGGTTGTCAATCCCTACATGGTCACTTATGAGAGTGAAATCTGATAGATATGATAGGATAATATTTTTTGGTATTTTTATGATAAAGATGCAAATTAAAATAAAAGCAAAGTAAAAAAAAGGAACAGAAATAACTAAGTGTTGGAAGATTAATATGATGAAGATAGACCCGGGAGCCATAGGTTTCACTAGTGGCTTCTTTCAAAAGCATAAGTATTTTATGGTGGGTGAACAAATTACTATTGAGCAATTGACAGAATTGAGCATAGTTATGAGAATATCTAGGTATGATCATGTATATAGGTATCACGTCCGAGACAAGTAGACCGACTCCTGCCTGCATCTACTACTATTACTCCACACATCGACCGCTATCCAGCATGCATCTAGAGTATTAATTTCATAAGAACAGAGTAACGCCTTAAGCAAGATGACATGATGTAGAGGGATAAATTCATGCAATATGATAAAAAACTCCATCTTGTTATCCTCGATGGCAACAATACAATACATGCCTTGCTGCCCCTACTGTCACTGGGAAAGGACACCGCAAGATTGAACCCAAAGCTAAGCACTTCTCCCATTGCAAGAAAGATCAATCTAGTAGGCCAAACCAAACTGATAATTCGAAGAGACTTGCAAAGATAATCAATCATACATAAAAGAATTCAAAAAAGATTCAAATATTGTTCATAAATAAACTTGATCATAAACCCATAATTCATCGGTCTCAACAAACACGAGAGAGGGGGAAAACATTGTATTGAGATCCAAAAAGAGAGAAGAAGCCATCTAGCTAATAACTATGGACCCGAAGGTCTGAGGTAAACTACTCACACTTCATCGAAGAGGCTATGGTGTTGATGTAGAAGCCCTCCGTGGTCGATGCCCCTCTGACGGAGCTCCGGAACAGGCCCCAAGATGGGATCTCATGGATACAGAAAGTTACGGTGGTGGAATTAGGGTTTTGGCTCCGTATTTGATCGTTTGGGGGTACGTAGGTATATATAAGCGGAAGGAGTACGTTGGTGGAGCAACAGGGGGCCCACGAGGGTGGAGGGCGCGCCTGGCGGGGGGGGGGGGGGGGGGGGTAGGTGCTTCCCCTACCTCGTGGCTTCCCTGTTGGTTGCTTGACGTAGGGTCCAAGTCTCCTGGATCATGTTTGTTCCGAAAATCACGTTCCCGAAGGTTTCATTCCGTTTGGACTCCGTTTGATATTCTTTTTCTGCGAAACTCTGAAATAGGCAAAAAAATAGCAATTCTGGGTTGGGCCTCCGGTTAATAGGTTAGTCCCAAAAATAATAAAGCCCAATAATGTCCAAAACAGAAGATAATATAGCATGGAGCAATCAAAAATTATAGATACGTTGGAGATGTATCAAGCATCCCCAAGCTTAATTCCTGCTCGTCCTCGAGTAGGTAAATGACAAAAACAGAATTTTTGATGTGGAATGCTACTAGGCATAATTTCAATTTAATTCTTCCTAATTGTGGCATGAATATTCAGATCCGAAAGATTCAAGAGAAAAGTTTAATATTGACATAGAAATAATAATACTTCAAGCATACTAACTAAGCAATTATGTCTTCTCAGAATAACATGGCCAAAGAAAGTTCATCCCTACAAAATCATATAGTTTAGTCATGCTCCATTTTCGTCACACAAGAATGCTCTCATCATGCACAACCCCAATGACAAGCCAAGCAATTGTTTCATACTTTAGTAATCTCAAACTTTATAGACCCTCACGCAGTACATGAGCGTGAGCCATGGATATAGCACTATGGGTGGAATAGAGTATAATGATGGCGGTTATGTGGAGAAGACAAAAAAAATTTCACATCAACGAGGCTAGTCAATGAGCTATGGAGATGCCCATCGATTGATGTTCATGCAAGGAGTAGGGATTGCCATGCAACGGATGCACTAGAGCTATAAATGTATGAAAGCTCAACAAAAGAAACTAGTGGGTGTGCATCCAACTTGCTTGCTCATGAAGACCTAGGGCACTTGAGGAGGCCCATTGTTGGAATATACAAGCCAAGTTCTATAATGAAAAATTCCCACTAGTATATTAAAGTTACAAAACAAGAGTCTCTCTATCATGAAGATCATGGTGCTACTTTGAAGCACAAGTGTGGAAAAAAGATAGTAGCATTGTCCCTTTTCATTTTTTGGGGCCTTCCTTTTTTTGGCCTTTCTCTTTTTTATTATTATTGGGACAATGCTCTATTAAATGATGATAATCACACTTCTATTTATTTACAACTCAATGATTACAACTCGATACTAGAACAAGGTATGACTCTATATGAATGCCTCCGGCGGTGTACCGGGATATGCAATGAACCAAGAGTGACATGTATGAAAGAATTATGAACGGTGGCTTTGCCACAAATACTATGTCAACTACATGATCATGCTAAACAATATGACAATGATGAACGTGTCATGATAAACGTGTCAGATTTCGGGTTCCGGCAGACCCTTGAGGTTCGAACACTGGGGTGCGCGCGGAGATCTCTCCCCTACCGATCTACGTCCAATCTCCTCGCGTGATCTAAGCTGGAAACAACGAACAACACAAGGGACACGAGGTTTATACTGGTTCGGGCCACCGTTGTGGTGTAGTACCCTACTCCAGTCTGTGGTGTGGTGGATTGCCTCAGGGGGCTGATGATGAACAGTACAAGGGAAGAACAGCTTCGCGAGAGGTGTTCTTGAGCTGGTGCGATGAACTGCTAGGGTGAGTTCAGTCGCCTCTCTCTCTTTCTCTGCTAGGGCTCTACCAGATTTCTGGATCCCTCTCTACTCTGTGTGGCTAGTTCTACTTATAGAGGCCCTGGGCCTCTCCCCAAATAATGAGCGGGAAGGGCGCCAACAATGGGCCATTTTGAAGGGGAACATATAGTACAAGTTATCCTGACCAAAGGTGGTCTTCGGCTGCCAAAAGCACTGGTGATGACCCGTCTTGGGCTCCATGGTGACCTCCGTCCTATCGCTCTGCTGGTCTTGGTCTCGTTGCACCGGAATGGCAACCTTTGCCCGATGCCTTGGCCTGTGCTTGCCCCCTTTGCACCAAATGGGAAACAAGGACACTGCGCAGGCCGGCGCCCGCTTGGTCTCGATCGTCATGGCTTGCGTCACTGGTTCCTCGCGAGGTACCTCTGCCTTGATCTCTCCGCCTCCTCGCGAGCCTGCCTGATGAGGCTGCCTATGAGGAAGATTTCAGTCATCCGCCCCGCGAGGCTTGGCCCCTCGTGAGGGTCTTGAGCTTGAGCTGATGAAGATGGGCCCCGCTGGGCCCCCACTTGAGCCTTGCCGCAGGCAGGCAAGTCTGGGGACCCCCATTCCCAGCCAACATAGCCCCCGGGCCCAAGGCGCTCCCGGGCTTGGCCCAGCAGGGAAGCGAAGGGGCAAGCGCGAAGCACCGCGGGCCCCAACAGCCTGCGGCCTTTGGGCGCTGCGTGGCGGTTGACTAGGCGTGGGCGTATGCGCTTCCCCACGATGCCTCGGCGACCGCACGACTTGACAAGCCCCTGCATGCAGAGAAACTGGTCATGATTACCTGCGATCGTGGTGCTCGGCGGTTGGCCTCCTCCGGCTATAAGTACGGGGCTGGGCGAGCCCCTTCAGTCGATCCCTTCTTGCTGCTCCTTTTCTTCATCTTGGCTACTCGCCGTCCCCATGGCCCCAAAGGGAATCCCGGCCGCGGAGAAAGGAAAGGCCCCCCGGGCAGGGCCTGACCCCCCCGACCAAGCGCGGTCGAGGGCGCCCTCGCAAGTGTACCACGGTCCCCGTGGTAGCCTCCCGCGGCCATGGAGGCGGTTCCCTGCGCGGTGGTGAGCGCCCGGTTGCCGACGGGGGGCACGCCGTGGGTGTGCGCCCCCTAGGCCACGCTTTCGCTCTGCGGAGGTGCTGCTGGAGTTCGTCGTGTGATCGGCGGACCCATCCAGCACCCGGCTCCAGCTCCCCCGTTTCTTCGTAGATGAATTGCTGACCAGCGCTCGGTGCGGCTTCTGGCTCCAGGCAGACGGCTGCTGCAGCAGGGCCTCCTAGGCTTCGCTGGAGGTCTCCGTCTCCGGGAACGGGGCTCTGACATGCGGCTGGCAAACGTTTGCCTGCGCGCGTGGCCTATGCCGGTGGTGTACCCTGTACTTCAAGTTCGATGGCGATGCCACCCTCTACGTGAGGGTGTTTGGGGAAGATGGTCGCCGTGCCGGGTGCTGCCCTGAAGACGACGACCGCGGCCACCTGCCCAGCCCCGGCACTGACCAGGATGAAGATGGTGACTAGTGTACAGGCGGCGGTGCTCGGGGTTCGCTGAGCTCCGGCGACTCCCTCTCAGGCAACAGCTCCTCCAGCGGTGGCCGCGACTAGCCCCCGCGTCGTCGCGCCCGCCTGGGTGAAGGTAGAGGGTCAGC
Organism: Triticum urartu; assembly: GCF_003073215.2. Lineage (NCBI taxonomy): Eukaryota > Viridiplantae > Streptophyta > Magnoliopsida > Poales > Poaceae > Triticum > Triticum urartu. The sequence goes on along the minus strand of NC_053026.1, from coordinate 418,788,699 downwards.
CCGCCGTCGCGCCCCGGTGAAGCGAGAGAAGGGATATGCCTGAGCCCCAGGAGCAGCTCGAGCCTTCGCTGTGGGTTGGCGCTGGATGAATCGCGCCCGTTTTGTTTTCTTTCTTATCCTGCGTAGAAATAGAAAGTAATGTAGGGCCCCGCGGGGGCATGTTAGAACTGCTGTTGTTTAACCATCGTGTTGTTTCTGCCATTTCTGCGCTGTGTTTCCGCGCCGCGCACCCATGTGCGGGAACTATTTTAACTCGGTGGGGCTTGGCGTGGTCCTCGCCTCCCGAGGCCGTGGCCTTGTCGTGCGCTTCGTGCCCTGCAAGGATCAGTAGGAGGGGTAGCTTACGGTCTTGGCTGTGGGGGCGATCGGCCTAGGTCCTGCGCTCGTGTCGCGATGCCCGTGGGGCACGGATGGGGTGGGGTGCTCCCGCAGAGGACTCGGATAGGAAAGCTCCAAATGATCGGGGCAGAAAACACTCGTGAGGGCGCCCGCGACTCCCTCGCGAGACTTGTGCGAGAGAAAATGAGGCAAGCGAGCGAGAAAGACAAAGATTCACAAGCCAGGAACGTCAGCAACTCCAGTAAAACTTCAAACGGGAATAAACAAGCCAACTGCAGAAAGCAAATGGGAAAGCCGCTCCGGCACCTATTCTAGTCTTCGACGTCTTCTCACCAGCGCGGAGCTAAGTGCTGCCACTGGGCGTGGGCGGGAGCCCCCGAGGCCCAAGGGCGGCACTCCGGAGACTCTGGGGCGTGTACAACCCCACTCATTATTACGTGAGAGTGTCACGGGCGGCGAGCTGCACAGGCATTTGCCTTCTTCATAGGCACCAGGCCTTTCCCAAAACGCAGCAGCTTCACAGGCATTCGCCTTCTTCACAGGCACCGGGCCTTTCCCAAAACACAGCAGCTTCACAGGCATTCACCTTCTTCACAGGCACCGGGCCTTTCCCAAAACGCAACAGCTTCACGGGCATTCGCCTTATTCATAGGCACCGGGCCTTTCCCAAAATGCAGCAGCTTCACGGGCATTCGCCTTCTTCACAGGCACCGGGCCTTTCCCAAAACAAAGTAGCTTCACAGGCATTCGCCTTCTTCACAGGCACCGGGCCTTTCCTAGGCGCTAGGCCTCGCTCAGGGATAGAACCTCCAGAGATGTTGAATGTTCCACGCGTTCTGGATGGGTACCCCCTCTATGGTCTCCAAGCGCGCGGAGCCAGGCCTGGAAACATGAACAACCTTGAATGGGCCCTCCCACATGGGAGAGAGCTTGTGCAGCCCCTCCCTAGAGAGAACCCGTCTGAGCACGAGATCCCCTACCTCAAGAGTTCTGGGGCGGATGTTGCGGCAGTGGTATCGTTGCAGCGCCTGTTGATACCTTGCCGCTCGTAGAGCGGCTTCTCGACGGTGTTCCTCCCCCAGCACGAGATCCGTCCCCCGCATGGCGTCGTGCTGCGTCTTGTCGAACGCCAGGACCCGTGCGGAGCGACGCCTGACCTCGTGAGGGAGAACAGCCTCTGCTCCGTAGACGAGGAAGAACGGGATCTCGCCAGTCGGCTTGGTCGCAGTTGTGCAGATTAACCACATCACAGACTGGAGCTCATCGTACCATCCCCTGCCATAGGCTTCCAGTTTCTTCTTGAAGGTCCTGGCTTTGAGGCCCCTCAGGACCTCCGCGTTGGCCCGCTCGGCCTGGCCGTTGCTCCGGGGGTGTGCTGCCGAAGCGTAGCATATCTGCGTTCCAAGGTTAGCATAGTACGTTTTGAAGAGAATACTGGTGAATTGCGAACCGTTGTCGGTGATGATGCGGTTGAGCACCCCAAATCAGCTCACGAGGCCCTTGATGAATTTGACCGCTGAGCCTGCCGGGATTGTGCGGACGGCTTCCACCTCAGCCCACTTGGTGAATTTGTCCACGACGAAGTAGAGGTAGCGATAGCCCCCTGGCGCCGAGGAAACTGGCCCAGAATGTCCAGCCCCCAAACTGCGAATGACCATGAGAGGGGTATAGTCTGTAGATCCCCCGCATGCTGATGGATATGCTTATCATGAAACTGGCAGGCCTCGCAAGCCTTCACAAGTTCAACGGCGTCGTTGAGCGCTGCGGGCCAATAGAATCCACTACGGAATGCCTTGCCGACGAGGGTCCGTGACGACGAGTGGTGCCCGCAGTCTCCGTCGTGTATGTCCGCCAATAGCTCCTTCCCGTGCTCTCGGGAGATGCAATGCAGGGACACGTCATTTGGTCGCTTCCCGTAGAGCTCTCCATCCCTGATGCAATAAGCCGTGGCCTGCCGCACCACACGCTCCGCTTCCTCCTCATTCTCCGGCGGAGTCCCCTGCATCAGGTAGTTCTTGAGCTCCGGGATCCAAGACCCTTCCTGAGGCTCTAACGCCAGGAGCAGGCATGCCCCTTGTTGGAAATATGCCCTAGAGGCAATAATAAATTAGTTACTATTATATTTCCTTGTTCATGATAATCGTTTATTATCCATGCTAGAATTGTATTGATAGGAAACTCAGATACATGTGTGGATACATAGACAACACCATGTCCCTAGTAAGCCTCTAGTTGACTAGCTCGTTGATCAATAGATGGTTACGGTTTCCTGACCATGGACATTGGATGTCGTTGATAACGGGATCACATCATTAGGAGAATGATGTGATGGACAAGACCCAATCCTAAGCCTAGCACAAGATCGTGTAGTTCGTATGCTAAAGCTTTTCTAATGTCAAGTATCATTTCCTTAGACCATGAGATTGTGCAACTCCCGGATACCGTAGGAATGCTTTGGGTGTACCAAACATCACAACGTAACTGGGTGGCTATAAAGGTGCACTACAGGTATCTCCGAAAGTGTCTGTTGGGTTGGCACGAATCGAGACTGGGATTTGTCACTCCGTGTAACGGAGAGGTATCTCTGGGCCCACTCGGTAGGACATCATCATAATGTGCACAATGTGACCAAGGAGTTGATCACGGGATGATGTGTTACGGAACGAGTAAAGAGACTTGCCGGTAACGAGATTGGCCGAGGTAACGGGATACGGACGATCGAATCTCGAGCAAGTATCGTAACGATTGACAAAGGGAATTGTATACGGGATTGATTGAATCCTCGACATCGTGGTTCATCCGATGAGATCATCGTGGAACAAGTGGGAGCCAACATGGGTATCCAGATCCCGCTGTTGGTTATTGGCCGGAGAGTTGTCTCGGTCATGTCTGCATGGTTCCCGAACCCGTAGGGTCTACACACTTAAGGTTCGGTGACGCTAGGGTTGTAGAGATATTAGTATGTGGTAAACCAAAAGTTGTTCGGAGTCCCGGATGAGATCCCGGACGTCACGAGGAGTTCCGGAGGTAAAGATTTATATATAGGAAGTCCAGTTTCGGCCACCGAGAGAGTTTCGGGAGTCATCGGTATTGCACCGGGACCACCGGAAAGGCCCCGAGGGTCCATTGGGTGGGGCCACCTATCCCGGAGGGCCCCATGGGCTGAAGGGGCGTGGGAACCAGCCCCTAGTGGGCTGGTGCTCCCCCCTTGGGCCTCCCATGTGCCTAGGGTTAGAAACCCTAAGGGGTGGGGGCGCCTCCACTTGGCTTGGAGGCCAAGCCACCCCTAGGGCTGCCGCCCCCCTCCCTAGATGGGATCTAGAAGGGGTTGGCGCCCCCCTAGGCCCCTATATATAGTGTAGGGGAGGGAGGGCAGCCACACCTGAAGCCCTGGCGCCTCCCTCCCTCCCGTGACACCTCTTCCTCCCCGCTTGTGCTTGGCGAAGCCCTGCCGGGATCCCGCTACTTTCACCACCACGCCGTCGTGCTGCTGGATCTCCATCAACTTCTCCTCCCCCCCTTGCTGGATCTAGAAGGAGGAGATGTCTCCGCTCCGTACGTGTGTTGAACGTGGAGGTGCCGTCCGTTCGGCGCTAGGATCATCGGTGATTTGGATCACGACGAGTACGACTCCATCAACCCCGTTCTCTTGAACGCTTCCGCTTAGCGATCTTCAAGGGTATGAAGATGCACTCCCTCTCTCTCGTTGCTAGTATCTCCTAGATTGATCTTGGTGACATGTAGGAAAATTTTGAATTATTGCTACGTTCCCCAACAGTGGTATCAGAGCTAAGTCTATGCGTAGATTCTATGCACGAGTAGAACACAAAGCAGTTGTGGGTGATGATTTGTTCAATTTCCTTGCCGTTACTAGTCTTATCTTGATCTGGCGGCATTGTGGGATGAAGCGGCCCGGACCGACCTTACATGTACGCTTACGTGAGACTGGTTCCACCGACTGACATGCACTTGATGCATAAGGTGGCTGTCGGGTGTCTGTCTCTCCCACTTTAGTCAGATCGGATTCGATGAAAAGGGTCCTTATGAAGGGTAAATAGCAATTGGCATATCACCGTTGTGGTTTTGCGTAGGTAAGAAACGTTCTTGCTAGAAACACAGAGCAGCCACGTAAAACATGCGACAAGAATTAGGGGACGTCTAACTTGTTTTTGCAGTGTATGCTATGTGATGTGATATGGCCAAAAGGATGTGATGAATGATATATGTGATGTATGAGATTGATCATGTTCTTGTAATAGGAATCACGACTTGCATGTCGATGAGTATGACAACCGGCAGGAGCCATAGGAGTTGTCTTAATTTATTTATGACCTGCGTGTCAATGAAAACGCCATGTAATTACTTTACTTTATTGCTAACCGTTAGCCATAGTAGTAGAAGTAATAGTTGGTGAGGCAACTTCATGAAGACACGATGATGGAGATCATGGTGTCATGCCGGTGACGATGGTGTTAATGCCGCGCCTCGAAGATGGAGATCAAAGGCGCAAGATGATATTGGCCATATCATGTCACTTTATGATTTGCATGTGATGTTTGTCATGTTTACATCTTATTTGCTTAGAACGACAGTAGCATAAATAAGATGATCCCTCACAATAATTTCAAGAAGGTGTTCCCCCTAACTGTGCACCGTTGCTAAGGTCCGTTGCTCTGAAGCACCACGTGATGATCGGGTGTGATAGGTTCTAACATTCGCATACAACGGGCCTAGCATGTACAGACATGGTCTCGGAACACGGAAGACCGAAAGGTCGAACATGAGTCGTATAGTGGATACGATCAACATGAAGATGTTCACCGATGATGACTAGAGGGATGTCTATCTAAGTGGGAGTTCATTGAATAATTTGATTAGATGAACTTAATTATCATGAACATAGTCAAAAGGTCTTTGCAAATTATGTCGTAGCTCACGCTTTGGTTCTATTGTTTTAGATATGTTCCTAGAGAAAATTTAGTTGAGAGTTGAAAGTAGCAATTATGCGGACTGGGTCCATGAACTGAGGATTGTCCTCATTGCTGCACAGAAGGGCTATGTCCTTAATGCACCGCTCAGAGTGTTGAACCTCGAGCATCGTCTGTAGATGTTGGGAAACATCTGACATACACGTTTTGATGACTGTGTGATAGTTCAGTACGTAATACTAACGTTTAGAATTGTGGCACCAAAGACGTTTTTGAAACGTCGCAGAACATATGAGATGTTCCAAAGACTGAAATTAGAATTTCAGACTAATGCCCACGTCAAGAGGTATGAGACCTCTGACAAGTTTCTTAAGCCTGCAAACTAAGGGAGAAAAACTCAATCATTGAGCATGTGCTCAGATTGTCTGAGTGCTACAATCGCTTGAATCGAGAGGGAGTTAATCTTCCAGATGAGATAGTGATGGTTCTCCATAGTCACTGCCACCAAGCTATTGGAGCTTCGTGATGAACTATAACATATCAGGGATAGACATGATGATCCTTGAGCAACTCGCGATGTTTGACACCGCGAAAGTAGAAATCAAGGAGGAGCATCAATTGTTGATGGTTCAACCACTAGTTTCAAGAAGGTCAAGGGAAAGAAGGGATACTTCATGAGACGGCAAATCAGTTGCTGCTCTAGTGAAGAAACCCAAGGTTGAACCAAACCCGAGACTAAGTGCTTCTATAATGAGGGGAACGGTCACTGAAGCAGAACTACCCTAGATACTTGGTAAATGAGAAGGCTGGCAAGGTCGACAGAAGTATTTTGAATATACATTATATTATTGTGTACTTTACTAGTACTCCTAGTAGCACCAGGGTAATAAATACCGGTTCGGTTGCTAAGCGTTAGTAATTCGAAATAAAAGGCTACGGAGACTAGCTGAAGGTGAGATGACGATATGTGTTGGAAGTGTTTCCAAGGTTGATGTGATCAAGCATCGCATGCTCCCTCTACCATCGAGATTGGTGTTAAACCTAAATAATTGTTATTTGGTGTTTGCGTTGAGCATAGACATGATTGGATTATGTTTATGGCAATACGGTTATTCATTTGAAGAGAATAATGGTTACTCTGTTTATTTGAATAATACCTTCAATGGTCTTGCACCTAAAATGAATGGTTTATTGAATCTCGATCGTAGTGATACACATGTTCATGCCAAAAGATATAAGATAGTAATGATAGTACCACATACTTGTGGCACTGCCATTTGAGTCATATTGGTATAAAACGCATGAAGAAGCTCCATGTTGATGGATCTTTGGACTCACTCGTTTTGAAAAGATTGAGACATGCGAACCATGTCTATTGGTAGATATACATGAAGAAACTCCATGCAGATGGATCATTTGGACTCACTTGATTTTGAATCACTTGAGACATGCAAATCATACCACATGGGCAACATGACTGAAAGGCCTCGTTTTCAGTAAGATGGAACAAGAAAGCAACTTGTTGGAAGTAATACATTTTGATGTGTGCAGTCCAACGAGTGCTGAGGCACGCAGTGGATATCATTATGTTCTTACTTCACAGATGATTTGAGTAGATATTGAGTATATTTACTTGATGAAACACAAGTCTGAATTATTGAAAGGTTTAAGTAATTTCAGAGTGAAGTTGAAGATCGTCGTGACAAGATGATAAAATGTCTATGATATGATCATAGAGATGAATATCTGAGTTACGAGTTTGGCACACAATTAAGACATTGTGGAAACTGTTTCACAACTAATACCTCCTAGACCACCATAGTGTGATGGTGTGTCCGGACATTATAACTGCACCCTATTGGATATAGTGCATACCATGATGTCTCTTATCGAATTACCACTATCGTTTATGGGTTAGGCATTAGAGACAACCGCATTCACTTTAAATAGGGCACCACACAATTCTGTTGAGACGACACCGTATGAACTATGGTTTAGAGAAACCTAAGCTGTCGTTTCTTAAAAGTTTGGGGCTGCGATGCTTATGTGAAAAGGTTTCAGGCTGATAAGCTCGAACCCAAAGCGGATAAATGCATCTTCATAGAATACCCAAAAATAGTTGGGTATACCTCCTATTCCAGATCCGGAAGCAAAAGTGATCGTTTCTAGAAACAGGTATTTTCTCGAGGAAAAGTTTCTCTTGAAAGAATTGAGTGGGAGGATGGTGGAGACTTGATGAGGTTATTGAACCGTCACTTCAACTAGTGTGTAGCAGGGCACAGGAAGTTGTTCCTGTGGCACCTACCCCAATTGAAGTGGAAGCTTATGATAGTGATCATGAAACTTCGAATCAAGTCACTACCAAACCTCATAGGTCGACAAGGATGTGTACTACCTCAGAGTGGTACGTAATCCTGTCTTGGAAGTCATGTTGCTAGACAACAATGAACCTACGAGCTATGGAGAAGTGATGGTGGGCCCGGATTCCGACGAATGGCTTGAGGCCATAAAATCCGAGAGAGGATCCATGTATAAAACAAAGTATAGACTTTGAAAGAACTACTTGATGGTCGTAAGGCTGTTGGGTGCAGATGGATTTTAAAAGGAAGACAGACAATGATGGTAAGTGTCACCATTAAGAAAACTCGACTTGTCGTTAAGATGTTTCCCGACAAGTTCAGGGATTTGACTACGATGAGACTTTCTCACTGGTAGCGATGCTAAGAGTCTGTTGGAATTATGTTAGTAGTTACTGCATTATTTATGAAATCTTGCAGATAGGATGTCAAAACATTGTTTCCTCGACATTTTTCTTGAGGAAGGCTGTATGTGATACAACCAGAAGGTTTTGTCAATCCTGAAAGATTCTAAAAAGTATGCAAAGCTCCAGCTATCCTTCTAAGGACTGGAGTAAGCATCTCGGAATTGGAATGTACGCTTTGATGAGATGATCAAAGATTTTGGGTTTATACAAAGTTTATGAGAAACTTGTATTTCCAAAGAATTGAGTGGGAGCACTATAGAATTTTTGATGAGTATATGTTGTTAACATATTGTTGATCAGAAATGATGTAGAATTTCTGGAAAGCATGCAGGGTTATTTGAAAAGTATTTTTCAATGGAAAACCTGGATTAAGCTACTTGAACATTGAGCATCAAGATCTATAAGGATAGATCAAAAACGCTTAATGGTACTTTCAAATGAATACATACCGTGACAAGATTTTGAAGGAGTTCAAAATAGATCGGCAAAGAAGGAGTTCTTGGTTGTGTTATAAGGTATGGGTATTAAGTAAAACTCAAGACCTAACCACGACAGAATAGAGAGAAAGGACGAAGGTCGTCCCCTATGCTTTAGACGTAGGCTCTAAAGTATGCAATGTTGTGTACCGCACCTGAAGCGTGCTAAGCCTTGAGTCAGTCAAGGGGTACAAGTGTGATCTAGGAATGGATCATAGGACAACGGTCAAGGTTATCCTTAGTAACTAGTGGACTAAGGAATTTTCTCGATTATGGAGGTGGTAAAAGAGTTCGTTGTAAAGGGTTACGCCGATGCAATCTTTGACACTAATCTGGATGATTCTGAGTAGTAAACCGGATTCGTATAGTAGAACAGTTATTTGTAAAGCACACAATAATATAATGTATATTCAAGATGACATAGAGATTTGTAAAGCACACACGGATCTGAAAGGTTCAGACCCGTTGACTATAACATCTCTCACAAGCATAACATGATCAAACCTAGAACTCATTGAGTGTTAATCACATGGTAATGTGAACTAGATTATTGACTCTAGTAAACTCTTTGGGTGTTAGTCACATGGGGATGTGACCTTGAGTGTTAATCACATAGCGATGTGAACTGGATTATTGACTCTAGTGCAAGTGGGAGACTGTTGGAAATATGCATTAGAGGCAATAATAAATTAGTTATTATTATATTTCCTTGTTCATGATAATTGTTTATTATCCATGCTAAAATTTTATTGATAGGAAACTCAGATACATGTGTGGATACATAGACAACACCATGTCCCTAGTAAGCCTCTAGTTGACTAGCTCGTTGATCAATAGATGGTTACGGTTTCCTGACCATGGACATTGGATGTCGTTGATAACGGGATCACATCATTAGGAGAATGATGTGATGGACAAGACCCAATCCTAAGCCTAGCACAAGATCGTGTAGTTCGTATGCTAAAGCTTTTCTAATGTCAAGTATCATTTCCTTAGACCATGAGATTGTGCAACTCCCGAATACCGTAGGAATGCTTTGGGTGTACCAAATGTCACAACATAACTGGGTGGCTATAAAGGTGCACTACGGGTATCTCCGAAAGTGTCTGTTGGGTTGGCACGAATCGAGACTGGGATTTGTCACTCCGTGTAACGGAGAGGTATCTCTAGGCCCACTCAGTAGGACATCATCATAATGTGCACAATGTGACCAAGGAGTTGATCACGAGATGATGTGTTACGGAACGAGTAAAGAGACTTGCCGGTAACGAGATTGAACGAGGTATCGGGATACCGACGATCGAATCTCGAGCAAGTATCGTAACGGTTGACAAAGGGAATTGTATACGGGATTGATTGAATCCTAGACATCATGGTTCATCCGATGAGATCATCGTGGAACATGTGGGAGCCAACATGGGTATCCAGACCCCGTTGTTGGTTATTGGCCGGAGAGTTGTCTCGGTCATGTCTGCATGGTTCCCGAACCCGTAGGGTCTACACATTTAAGGTTCGGTGACGCTAGGGTTGTAGAGATATTAGTATGCGGTAAAATGAAAGTTGTTCGGAGTCCCGTATGAGATCCCGGACGTCACGAGGAGTTCCGGAATGGTTCGGAGGTAAATATTTATATATAGGAAGTCCAGTTTCGGCCACCGGGAGAGTTTTGGGAGTCATCGGTATTGTACCGGGACCACCGGAAGGGTCCCGAGGGTCCACCGGGTGGGGCCACCTATCCCGGAGGGCCCCATGGGCTGAAGGGGCGTGGGAACCAGCCCCTAGAGGGCTGGTGCGCCCCCCCTTGGGCCTCCCATGCGCCTAGGGTTAGAAACCCTAAGGGGTGGGGGCGCCTCCACTTGGCTTGGAGGCCAAGCCACCCCTAGGGCTGCCACCCCCCTCCCTAGATGGGATCTACAAGGGGCCGGCGCCCCCCTAGGCCCCTATATATAGTGGAGGGGAGGGAGGGCAGCCACACCTGAAGCCCTGGCGCCTCCCTCCCTCCCGTGACACCTCTTCCTTCCCGCTTGTGCTTGGCGAAGCCCTGCCGGTATCCCACTACTTTCACCACCACATCGTCGTGCTGCTGGATCTCCATCAATTTCTCCTCCCCCCTTGCTGGATCAAGAAGGAGGAGACGTCTCCGCTCCATACGTGTGTTGAACGCGGAGGTGCCGTCCGTTCGGCGCTAGGATCATCGGTGATTTGGATCACGACGAGTACGACTCCATCAACCCCGTTCTCTTGAACGCTTCCGCTTAGCGATCTTCAAGGGTATGAAGATGCACTCCCTCTCTCTCATTGCTAGTATCTCCTAGATTGATCTTGGTGACACGTAGGAAAATTTTGAATTATTGCTACGTTCCCCAACACCCCTGAGGCTGGGCCGCAGACCAGGGCTCCTAAGGCAGGCGGCTGAGGGAGCTCCTCCCTTGGTTGCGCCGTGCTCGACAGTGACGGCACCGCCGAGGGTGTGAGGAGCCGCTCCTCAAAGACGCTAGGCTCTTGAGGCAGCTGCCTAGATGCCCTCTTGGCAATCCCATCAGCCTCCTGATTGGTGCCGCGATGCACATGCTGCAACTCCAGCCCTAGAACTGTTTCTCCATCTTGCGAACCTCAGCGAGGTAGGCTTCCATGTGCTTGTCCTTTGGCTCGTATATCTTGTTGGAGAAGTTGACGAGGAGCTGCGAATCGCTCTTGATGATGAGGCGCTTCACCCCTAAGGCAGTTGCGGCCTTCAAGCCTGCTATTAGGCCTTCGTACTCCGCTATGTTGTTGGAGACGTTTTCTCTGTGCTGGAAGCAAAGTTGTACAGCGTAGTAGAGTTTCTCCTGGGTAGGGGATACGAGCACTGCGCCAGCTCCCGCACCGTGTCGGGAGAACGCCCCATCAAAGTACATGACCCAGCCATCCGGCGCTTCACTTCCCGGGAAAAGTGATCGGTCTTCGCCTGCCTCGAGACCCGGCGCTTCTGCCCATTCTGCCACGAAATCCACAAGTGCGACTCCCTTGATGACTCTGGTCGTATTGAATTCTAGCTGAAATGCCTATAGCTCGATGTTCCATTCAGCAACCCTTCCAGCTGAGTTGGGGCTCCCGAGCACTCTTTCCAAGGGGTATACTGAGACGACTTTGATGGGATGTCCTTGAAAGTAGTGGCGCAGCTTGCGTGAGGCCACTAGTAGCGCGAGGAGGAGTTTTTGAGGCATGGGATACCATGCCCTTGCATCCCGTAGCACCATGCTGACAAAGTACACGGGATGCTCGACGAGGTTGAGGGTGCTGGCGCTGCTTGCGTCCTCCAAAGGTCGAGGCGTCTCTTGAGACGACGGAGCTCCCAGTGCTTGGTCGCCTGAAGAGGCCTCTCCTGCTCCAGGTGCATTCTCTTGCTGCGGCTGTTCCTTTCCGGTTGCGGTTGCGGCTTTCGCGAGGCCCTCCTGGCTCTGCTTTGCTTCAGTTCGGACGGTCGATGCGGCCTTGGCACAGCGCTCCTCCCTGACCGCTACCAGGGCTGCGCTAGCGGAGTAGGGGGTGGCCGCAAGGTAGAGCACCAGGGGCTCCCGAGGACGCGGAGCTACCATCACTGGTGGACTGGTAAGGTACCTCTTGAGGTCTTGGAATGCCTTGTCGGCCTCTTCAGTCCATTCGAAGGGACCCTTTTTCTTCATCAGCTTGAAGAAGGGCAGCGCTCGTTCCCCCAGCTTGGAGATGAAACGCCCCAGCGCAGTTACACGCCCGGTGAGCTTCTTCATTTCTCTAAGGGTCCTTGGCGGGCTCATGTCTTCGACTGCCTTGACCTTCTCTGGGTTGGCCTCGATGCCCCTGTGGGATACGAGGAAACCCAGGAGCTTGCCCGAGGGGACTCCAAACACGCACTTCTCTGGGTTGAGCTGTAGGTCCACTTCGTTAAGGCTCGCGAAGGTTTCCTCCAGGTCCTGTATCAGGGTTCTTGCCTCACGAGACTTCACCACAATGTCATCGATGTAAGCTTCAGCGTTCCTCCCGAGCTGCCGGCCTAAGGTGATGTGCATCAGCCGCTGAAAGGTCGCGCCTGCATTGCGCAACCCAAACGGCATGCACGTATATCAGTACACTCCACACGGGGTCAGGAAAACCGTCTTCTCCACGTCTTCTACCGCCATCTTGATCTGGTGATAGCCCGAGAAGGCATCTAGGAAGCACAATAGGTCACACTCTGCGGTGGAGTCGACTATCTGGTCAATGCGGGGGAGCGGAAATGGATCCTGCGGGCAGGCCTTGTTGAGGTTGGTGAAGTCGACGCACATGCGCTCCTTTCCTCCCTTTTTCGGCACAATGGCCAGATTGGCCAGCCAATCAGGGTAGCGGACCTCGCGGATAATTCCTGCCGCCTATAGCTTCCGGGTCTCTTGAACGATGAAAGCCTGTTTCTCAGTAGACTGCCGCCTTGCCTTCTGCTTCACGGGGCGCACATTGGGGCACACGTTGAGGTGATGCTCAATCACTTCCCTTGGGACCCCTGCTAACTGATCAGGTTCCCACGCGAACACCTTCTTGTCGCGCGCAGGAACCTGATTAGGGCTTTCTCCTGCTCGGGCTCGAGGTTGGCCCCTATGGTGAAGGTGGCGCTAGCGGACCCGCCCACGTCGACTGGTACCTGCTTGGTTTCTGCCTTGTCTTGGGTGAACAACTGCTTCTTTTTAGCCGGCGCAGCCCCCTTGGGCTCAAGGGCGTCGGTGCTAGTGGGCTGCGCCACCGCGGCCGCCCTGAAAACAAGCTGGAGCACCTGCAGCGCATCCCTTGTGTCTCCTGACACGGTGAGGACGCCGCTGCTCCCAGGCATCTTAATGAGGTTGTACGTCGGGTGAGTTGCTGCCATGAACCAAGCCAAGGCCGGGTAGCCGAGGATGGCGTTGTAGGGGAGGCCAATAGGGGCGATGTCGACGTCGATCAGCTCCGTGCGGAAGTTGTCGCAGGTGCCGAAGGTCACTGGGAGGCGGATCTGTCCCAAGGAGGCGGTGGAACCGGCTCCGACGCCCAAGAAAGGCCTGCTGGGTTGGAGCCGCTCCAGCAGCACGTGGAGGAGGCTGAAGGCCTCCACTGAGAGCACGTTGAGGCCGGCGCCACCATCGATGAGGGTCCTGGTGATGGCCACTTGGCAGATGGTGGGGGTGCACGGCATTGGGAGCGCGCCCGAACCAATGGGGTTGAAGGGGTGGTCCTCCGAGTCGAAGGTTAGATCGGCCTCGGGCGCCACCCAGCTCCGGGGGGCTTCTCGGCGCTTGGAGGCGGTGCTGATCCGGCGGGTGAACGGCTTGACATGATGGCTCGAGGGTGGTGCCTGGGAGCCACCCAGGAGAGCTGCAACGAAGGGTGGCGCTGGTGCGGCGAAACGGGCGAGGAAGAGGTCGCGCAGCTCCTCCCAGGAGGTGGCAGAGGCCGTCGGTAGGTGGAGGAGCCACGCGCGCGGGATGCCGGTGAGGGCCATGGGTAACCAATTGGCGATCACCCGGTCGTCGCCCCCGGCTCTGAGGACGGCTTCCTCGTACGCCAGTAGGAAAATCATCGGGTCCGTCGCGCCGTCGTAGCGCGGCGGCGTCTCGGGCCTGAACTTACGCGACAACTGCACCTGTCGCAAGGCGGGGGCCAAGGCCCGGAGCCCCTGGCCCCAGTGTCGACATCTGTTGCTGGAGTGGGTGGCACGTTGTCCGCCATGAGGGCAGGATGCGATGTTGGGGGAGAGCGGGTCGTCAGGAGGGAGGACTCCGGCGCACCCCTAGCTGGCGCGCCAAATGTCAGATTTCGGGTTCCGGCAGACCCTTGAGGTTCGAACACTAGGGTGCGCACGGAGATCTCTCCCCTGCCGATCTACATCCAATCTCCTCATGTGATGTAAGCTGGAAACAACAAACAACACAAGGGACATGAGGTTTATACTGGTTTGGGCCACCGTTGTGGTGTAGTACCCTACTCCAGTCTGTGGTGTGGTGGATTGCCTCAGGGGGCTGATGATGAACGGTACAAGGGAAGAACAGCTTCGCGAGAGGTGTTCTTGAGCTAGTGCGATGAACTGCTAGGGTGAGTTCAGTCGCCTCTCTCTCTTTCTCTGCTAGGGCTCTACCAGATTTCTGGATCCCTCTCTACTCTATGTGGCTAGTTCTACTTATAGAGGCCCTGGGCCTCTCCCCAAATAATGAGCGGGAAGGGCGCCAACAATGGGCCATTTTGAAGGGGAACATATAGTACAAGTAATCCTGACCAAAGGTGGTCTTCGGCTGCCAAAAGCACTGGTGATGACGCCGTCTTGGGCTCCATGGTGACCTCCGTCCTGTCGCTCTGCTGGTCTTGGTCTCGTTGCACTGGAATGGCAACCTTTGCCCGATGCCTTGGCCTGTTATCGGTGTCAAAACCGGCGGATCTCAGATAGGGGGTCCCGAACTGTGCGTCTAGGATCGATGGTAACAGGAGGCAAGGGACACGAAGTTTTACCCAGGTTCGGGCCCTCTTGATGGAGGTAAAACCCTACGTCCTGCTTGATTAATATTGATGATATGGGTAGTACAAGAGTTGATCTACCACGAGATCGTAGAGGCTAAACCCTAGAAGCTAGCCTATGGTATGATTGTTGTATATGTTGTATATGGAGTATATCTATCGACTAGCCTGGCCTCGGTTTATATAATGCACCGGAGGCCTAGGATAACAAGAGTCCTAGCCGAATACGCCGGTGGGGAGAAGTCCTTGTCTTGATCGCCAAGTCTTGTGGAATCTTCCTTGTATGCGGTAGCCGTCCGAACTGGCCCATGAGTATACGGCCACGGGGGTCCTCGGCCCAATCTAATAGATCGGGAGACGACGTGGTGAGTACCCCCTAGTCCAGGACACCGTGAGTAGCCCCCTGAACCGGTCTTCATGTTAGGGACGCTCCTCGATTCTTCCAAACTGTTCTTCATCTTCGATTGCCGGTCTTGAAAACTGGTTCAACAAATCTTCTTTATCTTCGATCTTGAGGATCGTCGAAATGCATTCGACGAGTTTACACGTTGGGTATCCGAGGAGCCCCTTTAAGTTTCCGGCCTTTATCAATGCCTTGTTTATTTTTATGCCACACCTCGGGTTTGAAGTTGTTCCCGGGAGGCAGGGTCCTCTTGCTTCCGAGCTCCAACGCCGGACTGCATTCGAGGTATCTTTTGCAGCCGAGCACCAACGCCGGACCGCTTCCCAGCTCTAACGCCGGAATGTATCCGAGCTCAAACGCCGGACTATATCTGAGGTGTCATATCACCTTGGTTTAAAAAAGTTGAAGGAGTTCAGCCGAGCTTAATGCCGGAAATGCCCTCTACGGAGCCAGCCACTAGTGCCCGATCTTTATGCCGGACTGCTTCCGAGGTGGTGCACCACCCCGAATGTGGGCCGATTTTTGTGAATATTTTTTGTTGGTGCAATTTATTCTCTGCCGAGATATATAGCTAGTAGCCCTCAAGGTGTGTATCGGTCTAAAACCCAAGATGCACATGAAGGATGACATAAGACCGCTGATCCCAGTAGCCGCTGAGACTCAGGTTGATTTGCAAGATCGGCCTGAGGATCAAGTCCTAGCTCAGCAGAATACTTCGGGACACAAAAGCGGCGTGCTCAGTCCTCAAGACTTAGGTTGGGTGCGGCCGACCAACCTGTGGATCAAAATCTCCTTGGAAACTATATTGCACATAAAATTTTCTGCATTGGACAAGCAATGCAGTAGCCCCCGAGACACTAGTCGGGTGGCAACACCAGATCAGGGGATCGATGTGCCCCTTTAATATTTGTAAATAATAAGCCCAAAGCCCAGTAGCCCCCGAGCCTTAATGCGGGCACGGGTGGCCGAATTAAGGATCAATATCCATAGTAAAATCACAAATTATGTGTAATGACTCTATGTATCCAAGTACTTTACGTCATTAATGCTCGGATCCGCATTGTACAAAACTTTGTTGACCGACCATCGGCTTCCACCTCCTTGGCCAGTAGCCGAGGAGTGTTTGTCCTACTTTTTAAAGCCTTTATGAGGGAAAAGATTTACGACAAACCAGGCAATCTGGCCACACGGTTTTATAAACAAAGGTACGCAGAGAGATATGTTATATTACTGTTTAACAGAAGAAATGTATTCCAAAGAAAATAGTCCCGCTATCGGTTCCTTTCTTTGGGTTGTCATGCTAAGCATGATCATGAAACCTCAGCTCGAATGTAAGAGCAAAATATCGAGGATTTAGTTTGGGAGGCCAGTTAATAGCCCCCGGTAGTGCTCGGCGACAGTCGAGGTCAAGCCATAAACACTTCGGCCAATGTTATGAATGGCCCGTCATAGTCATCAGATCGCTGACCAGTTTATGCTTATTGTGACAGTCAGTTTTCGGCTTTCTCCACTAGGGTGCTTAACCATGTGAGCTGGAAGCACAATCGCAGTGGTTCTCCCTTTGCACGCCTAGCCGAACAAAACGGAACGTAGGAAGCAAGTGCAGGAGCCGGGCAACCCAACTATTGACCGAAGACACAATTCGAAACCGATGCATATATAGCAATATCTGAGAATGTTTTTGCCGAATCCCTAAAGGTGTCCGGCGTTGCACTGCAAGACTAATGCTAGAAAAGCACAAATAGTTTAAAAGTGCCAAAAAGCTTGGAAAACCAAGAAACGTCAGTAAAAACATGACGCCCGAACAATATCAAGTGTTTGGTGCCAATCTGAAAATTGGTCTTAGAAAAAGGAAGTGTTTCTGTCGTGCTTTAACATGATACATCCTATCTCAAGACTTCGAGTGGGTCAGCCTACGGCTTCAACCTCCTATCCCGAGGGCAGAGTACTTCTCATCAGGCCAGTTTAGCAAACTAAACTCTAGCGGCTTTGAGAGAGAAATTAGGCTCTCCGGCTAGTGACCGCACACTCGTGTCGAAAAAAGGAGTGATAAATAATAATAATAAAACTTTGCAATGACTAAGAAGAAGAACATTTATTATAAGACGGCTCAAATAAACTTAAGAGCCCCCAAGTGACTTGGGTAGGAGAATGATTGCATGTACCGAAGTACTTATATCATATCTATGTTCAACCAAACTTTAAACGCGTCTTAACCGCCGTCAGCTTCTCCCTCTTCGGTCAAGGACCAAAAAGTGTTATGTACTCCATTGGTCGAGAATATCACGGTGTTTCCAATAACCAGACAATCAGGCCATAAGGCTGTAACAGACAAAGCGCGCTCAGGGAACTTATGCTATATTACCGTGAAGTGTAAGAAGCATCTTCGAAGAAAATAGTACCCCCACCGATACCTTTCTTCGATGCTCATTGTTATTATGAGACTTGTGCAATAGATTTTTCGTACTCATGAGTTCCGTTGTGTGCCGACCATCATTGAAAACTATAAGAGCGCTAGCTTTCGGCTTCACCCAGTCTGAGGTCTGGCTCGGTTGACCCGATCGTGACAATCGCAGAGGTGCTCCCTTTACTCCCTAGCCGAACAATCGGGAACGTAGGGGTAAACACAGGAGCGAGGCAACCCAGCTTGCAAATCGCTTAAGTCAATATGGTGCATATTGTGGCATAATACACGAACAAGGAACGAAGCCGTACAAGTATAATCATATGCAAGAGGAAAAGCTTCATAAATGAAGCCCCCAAGTGAATTGGGTCCTTGAATTTGTGTGTCACAAACAAAGTTTGGAAAAGGAAATTTTTTACAAGCAACTTTTTTCCAAAAAAGTATAATGCTTGGTCGACCCGAACACAAGTTAGAAATTAAAGCTTTGAGCATGAAAGCGACTTAGCTGGTTAATGTGTTAGGTATTGATGATGCGGTCCGAGCTTGATGCGGGGCAAGGTTCCATCCCCCAAGCTGGTCCTGATGTGGCGGAGCGGAGAGCTTGACACGCCGAAATGGTGACATAGCACGGTCAATGCAGACCGGCAGAGTGACGCCGAAGTCCCTGGATCATTTTCCTGTGCACAAAAAATTTGTGCAAACCGGAGATAATAGTAATAATGATAATTAAAAAAAATGTGTTGCATAATAAATAATTTATGCAAAGTGAGGAATAGAAGAAATATGGCCTGGCGCCGAAGTTAATGTCGATGTAGGGCGTCGGCGTGATGTAGTAAAGGCGTGGCAAAGCCTGAATTCACAGGTCGGTCTGAGCTTCGGATGTGGCGTTCGCCGGACTATGTACGAAAACTGATCGAACCACCACGCGACCGTCATTAATGCGGTCACCATTTGATAAAACTGTGTACATATCATGGACAAACCAGAGTAATAATTCCTTGGAAAAAATGAACCCAAACAAGCAAAAAATACTGGGATTAATAGCACCTGGTTTATTTGTTGTAGCAATCCGAAGGAAGGTGATTCCCAAAATTGGGACTCACTCCGCACACCCATTGTCTGATGGGCGATAAAACGACGGCATGGCAATGCTGGTAAAGGTTGACTCGCCGAGGCAAAGCCCTCGGCCCAGCTAACGTGACGGAGCTGGTCGGCTAGTGACGCCGAAGTGTCCGGAGTAGGTTGATGAAGAGATGGCGAAGCCCCCGGTCCAGCCGAGATGTCGAAGTCTCGACGTCAGCCGATGAGTCGAAGCAGGTCGGCGTGATGGACACCAGCTTGAAGAACCAGTAGTGCGGCCCTGTCGATGCAGGTCGTGACGTGGTTGATGCCGGCTTGATGAAGCGACCGTGTGGCGATGCCGGTATGCCCGCTCCGTGTAATCTGTGGGGCAACGATGTTGATGATGATTTATCCTTCGCGATGCCGGACTCTTGTTCGGCTTGCCGAGATGATGATCCGAAGAAGTTGAGCTCGGCTAAAGTGACGACGTGTCTAGCGCAGGTCGGCAGCCGTGGAGTAATATTGCCGGACTGATTTGACACCAGCATGATGTTGAAGATCATATTCAAAAGATCTTAAAGTTAGTGGGATGTGTTCGGGAACGAAACACAATACCCCATACAAAACTTCCTTCAAAAGGGATGTCCGAAATCCTGTTCATAAAAAAGACGAACTCGGGTCGGATTCGTTTTCGCGCAGAAAACACATCCGAAAAGTGATGCACTAATCGGAAGGTTCCCGGAGTTTGGACGGTCGGATCGAGCTGACATTTTGAGAGGTGGTAGATACAGGAATTCCGCAGCCGTCAATGGTTGGATCTTCCAAAGGACGTCCGAGCTAGAAGCTGGACACCACGCCCTAAATACATCCAAATTCGCGTCCAGATTTGACAGGGCTCCGGTATATCGTGGATTGCCAGAGATTCCTCCATCGGAACTCGACGAAATTTTCCATGGTTGTTGCAGACTCAATTCCGCGTAATTTCACCAAAGCGATCGTCAAAGCGATGCTCGAGGAGGTGGTGGCAGCAGATACGAGTTCGCTGTCCAGAAAAACAGCACGGTCGCTTGAGGGCAATGTTAACGTTGAGCCCCCGAGCTCCATGGATGATTCCTCCGTGATCTTGATAGAGATCGGAGTTGATGTTTGATGAAGGCCCTCGTCCGAACATGGTGATCCGAACACGGGGCGCAATTCTTGGTCGAACCAAGGTGACCAGTCGAGCTGGTGACGAAGATGCCGAAGTCGCAGTTGATCTGCAGGCGAGCCATCGACCTTTTGTCGATCACACAGCGGAACTCTCAATGAATGCACCAATGTCGGTGTCAAAACCGGCGGATCTCGGGTAAGAGGTCCCGAACTGTGCATCTAGGATCGATGGTAACAGGAGGCAAGGGGCACGAAGTTTTACCCAGGTTCGGGCCCTCTTGATGGAGGTAAAACCCTACGTCCTGCTTGATTAATATTGATGATATGGGTAGTACAAGAGTTGATCTACCATGAGATCGTAGAGGCTAAACCCTAGAAGCTAGCCTATCGTATGATTTTTGTATATGTTGTATATGGAGTATATCTATCGACTAGCCTGGCCTCGGTTTATATAATGCACCGGAGGCCTAGGATAACAAGAGTCCTAGCCGAATACGCCGATGGGGAGAAGTCCTTGTGTTGATCGCCAAGTATTGTGGAATCTTCCTTGTATGCGGTAGCCGTCCGAACTGGCCCATGAGTATACGGCCACGGGGGTCCTCGGCCCAATCTAATAGATCGGGAGACGACGTGGTGAGTACCCCCTAGTCCAGGACACCGTCACCTGTGCTTGCCCCCTTTGCACCAAAAGGGAAACAAGGACACTGCACAGGCCGGCGCCCGCCTGGTCTCGATCGTCATGGCTTGCATCACTGGTTCCTCGCGAGGTACCTCTGCCTTGATCTCTCTGCCTCCTCGCGAGCCTGCCTGATGAGGCTGCCTCTGAGGAAGCTTTCGGCCGTCCGCCCCGCGAGGCTTGGCCCCTCGTGAGGGTCTTGAGCTTGAGCTGATGAAGATAGGCTGCGCTGGGCCCCCACTTGAGCCACGCCGCAGGCCACAGGCAGGCAAGTCTGGGGACCCCCGTTCCCAAAACGCCGACAAAATGGGATGGTGGAAAGTTGAATGGCAATATATCTTGGAATGGCTATGGAAATGCCATAATATGTAGGTATGGTGGCTGTTTTGAGGAAGATATATAAGGATGTTTATGTGTGAAAGAGTGTATCATATCACGGGGTTTGGATGCACCGGTGAAGTTTGCACCAACTCTTAATGTGAGAAAGGGCAATGCACGGTACCGAAGAGGCTAGCAATGATGGAAAGGTGAGAGTGCGTATAATCCATGGATTCAACATTAGTCATAAAGAACTCACATACTTATTGCAAAAATCTACAGGTCATCAAAAACCAAGCACTACGCGCATGCTCCTAGGGGGATAGATTGGTAGGAAAAGACCATCGCTCGTTCCTGACCGCCACTCATAAGGAGGACAATCAAAGAACACCTCATGTTTCAAATTTGTTACATAACATTTACCATACGTGCATGCTACGGGACTTGCAAACTTCAACACAAGTATTTCTCAAATTCACAACTACTCAACTAGCACAACGTTAATATCACTACCTCCATATCTCAAAACAATCATCAAGCATCAAAATTCTCTTAGTATTCAAAACACTCATAAGAAAGTTTTTACTCATCTTGAATACCTAGCATATTAGGATTATTTAAGAAAATTACCATTCTATTTAAGACTCTCAAAATAATCTAAGTGAAGCATGAGAGATCAACAGTTTCTATAAAACAAATCCACCACCGTGCTCTAAAAGACATAAGTGAAGTACTAGAGCAAAACTATATAACTCAAAACATATAAGTGAAGCACATAGAGTATTCTAATAATTTCCAAATCATGTGTGTCTCTCTCAAAAGGTGTGTACAGCAAATATGATTGTGGTAAACTAAAAAGCAAATACTCAAATCATACAAGATGCTCCAAGAAAAACACATATCATGTGGTCAATAAAAATATAGCTCCAAGTAAAGTTACCGATGGAAGTAGACGAAAGAGGGGATGCCTTCCGGGGCATCCCCAAGCTTTGGCTTTTTGGTGTCCTTAGATTTTCTTGGGGGTGCCATGGGCATACCCAATCTTAGGCTCTTGCCACTCCTTGTTCCATAATCCATCAAATCCTTAACCAAAATTTGAAAACTTCACAACACAAAACTTAAAGTAGAAAATCTCGTGAGCTTCGTTAGCGAAAGAAAACAAAATACCACTTCAAGGTACTGTAATGAACTCATTATTTATTTATATTGGTGTTAAAAATACTGTATTCCAACTTCTCTATGGTTGATAAACTATTTTACTAGCTATAGATTCATCAAAATAAGCAAACAACACACGAAAAACAGAATCTGTCAAAAACAGAACAGTCTGTAGTAATCTGTAGCTAACGCAACATCTGGAACCCCAAAAATTCTTAAATAAATTGCTGGACGTGAGGAATTTATCTATTAATCACATTCAAAAAGAATTAACTAAATATCACTTTCCAAATAAAAATGGCAGCAGTTCTCGTGAGCGCTAAAGTTTCTATTTTTTACAGCAAGATTAACAAGACTTTCCCCAAGTCTTCCCAACGGTTCTACTTGGCACAAACACTAATTAAACACAAAAAACACAACCAAAACAGATGCTAGATAAATTATTTATTAATAAACAGGAGCAAAAAGTAAGGAATAAAAATAAAATTGGGTTGCCTCCCAACAAGCGCTATCGTTTAATGCCCCTAGCTAGGCATAAAAAGCAAGGATAGATCTAGGTATTGCCATCTTTGGTAGGTAATTCTTCAATGAGGCATCTACCATCCTTAGGAATTTAGTTATTTTTATTTATTATAAAACTTTTAGGCACAAGATCGAAAAATTCATTTGTAACAAATGGTTCCTTAATGATAGCAAAAAGATTGGGATGAATACTTATAAATTTGAGATCCGCAGTTTCCTTACTAGAGGATTCACCCTTGTTTTTAGGAACATACATAAGCTTGGAAATTTTAGTGCGAGGACTTGGAGTATTCTTTACGGAAGAAAAGCAATTCCCAAGTTAGTAATAATATCCTCAAGTTTATCGATTCTAGTGGAATCCTGATTTATTTTCTCATTAACTATAGGTTCCTTTTCTTTAATATTTTTCAAAGTGACTCCTACTTTAGATCCATATTTAGTGATTCGGTTGTGGATCTTTTTATCCAAAATTTCAATTAACTCTAAAGTACCAACCTTATTCTCAATAATTTCAAGTCTTTGCATTACATGCTCCAAAGTTAACATAGTTCCATTAACCAAAAGAGGTGGTGAGCCAAACAAATCTATCATAGCATTATAAGAATCAAAAGTATGGCTACCCAAGAAGTTCCTCTCCGGTAATGGTATCAAGGATATATCTGTACCAAGGAGTAGTGCCTACATAAAAATTGTGAAGAAGAACGAAAGTAGATTGCTTCCTGGTAGATCTATTTTGAGCATTGAAAGTTCTATACCAAGCGTCTTTTAGATTTTCGCCCTCCCTTTGCTTAAAATTTAGAACTTCATTCTCGGGAGACAACGGAGAAGATAGAGCACTCGCCATAACGACAAAGCAAATGGAAAAGAGACGAACGGAAAAGAGAGGGCGAATAAAACGGCAAGGGTGAAGTGGGGGAGAGGAAAACGAGAGGCAAATGGCAAATAATGTAATGCAGGAGATAAGGGTTTGTGATGGGTACTTGGTATGTTGACTTTTGCGTAGACCTCCCCATCAACAGTGCCAGAAATCCTTCTTGCTACCTCTTGAGCACTGCGTTGGTTTTCCATTGAAGAGGAAAGGGTGATGTAGAAAAGTAGCGTAAGTATTTCCCTCAATTTTTGAGAACCAAGGTATCAATCCAGTAGGAGGCTACGCGCGAGTCCGTCGCACCTACACAAAACAAATAAATCCTCGCAACCAATGCGATAAGGGGTTGTCAATCCCTACACGGTCACTTACGAGAGTGAGATCTGATAGATATGATAGGATAATATTTTTTGGTATTTTTATGATAAAGATGCAAAGTAAAATAAAAGCAAAGTAAAAAAAGCAACGGAAATAACTAAGTGTTGGAAGATTAATATGATGAAGATAGACCCGGGGGACATAGGTTTCACTAGTGGCTTCTCTCAAGAGCATAAGTATTTTACGGTGGGTGAACAAATTACTATTGAGAAATTGACAGAATTGAGCATAGTTATGAGAATATCTAGGTATGATCATGTATATAGGCATCACGTCCGAGAGAAGTAGACCGACTCCTGCCTGCATCTACTACTATTACTCAACACATCGACCGTTATCCAGCATGCATCTAGAGTATTAAGTTCATAAGAACAGAGTAACGCCTTAAGCAAGATGACATGATGTAGAGGTATAAATTCATGCAATATGAAAAAACCCCATCTTGTTATCCTCGATGGCAACAATACAATACGTGCCTTGCTACCCCTACTGTCACTGGGAAAGGACACCGCAAGATTGAACCCAAAGCTAAGCACTTCTCCCATTGCAAGAAAGATCAATCTAGTAGGCCAAACCAAATTGGTAATTCGAAGAGACTTGCAAAGATAATCAATCATACATAAAGGAATTTAGAAAAGATTCAAATATTATTCATAGATAAACTTGACCATAAACCCACAATTCATCGGTCTCAACAAACACACCGCAAAAGAAGATTACATCGAATAGATCTCCATGAGAGAGGGGGGGAACATTGTATTGAGATCCAAAAAGAGAGAAGAAGCCATCTAGCTAAAAACTATGGACCCGAAGGTCTGAGGTAAACTACTCACACTTCATCGGAGAGGCTATGGTGTTGATGTAGAAGCCCTCCGTGATCGATGCCCCCTCCGGCGGAGCTCCGGAACAGGCCTCAAGATGGGATCTCGTGGATACAGAAAGTTACGGCGGTGGAATTAGGGTTTTGGTGCCGTATTTGATCATTTGAGGGTACGTAGGTATATATAGGAGGAAGGAGTACGTCGATGGAACAATAGGGGGCCCACGAGGGTGGAGGGCGCGCCCAGGGGGGTAGGCGCGCCCTTCTGCCTCATGGCTTCCTCCGTTGTTTCTTGACGCCCACTCCAAGTCTCCTGGATCAAGTTTGTTGAGAAAATCACGTTCCCGAAGGTTTCATTCTGTTTGGACTCTGTTTGATATTCTTTTTCTACGAAACTCTGAATAGGCAAAAAAACAGCAATTCTGGGTTGGGCCTTCGGTTAATAGGTTAGTCCCAAAAATAATTTAGAAGTCAATAATAAAGCCAAATAATGTCCAAAATAGAAGATAATATAGCATGGAGCAATCAAAAATTATAGATACGTTGGAGACGTATCAGCCGGCCGGCCTCCCCTCCCCTCCTTTATATATGGGGATGGGGGCACCCTAGAACACACAAGTTTCCCTTAACCGTGTACGGTGCCCCCCTCCACAGTTGCACACCTCAGTCATATCGTCATAGTGCTTAGGCGAAACCCTGCGTCAGTAACTTCATCATCACCGTCACCATGCCGTCGTGCTGACGGAACTCTCCCTCGGCCTCAACTGGATCAAGAGTTCAAGGGACGTCATCGAGCTGAACGTGTGCTGATAACGTAGGTGCCGTATGTTCGGTACTTGGATCGGTTGGATCGCGAAGACGTTCGACTACATCAACCGCGTTACTAAACGCTTCCATTTTCTGTCTACGAGGGTATGTATACACACTCTCCCCGCTTGTTGCTATGCATCTCCTAGATAGATCTTGTGTGATTGTAGGTAAATTTTTTGAAATACTGCATTCCCCAACAGTGGCATCCGAGTCAGGTCTATGCATAGATGTTATATGCACGACTAGAACACAATGAGTTGTGGGCGATAATAGTCATACTGCTTAGCAACAACGTCTTGCTTTGATTCGGCGGTATTTTTGGATGAAGCGGCCCAGACCGACATTACATGACCGCGTTCATGAGACTGGTTCTACCGACGTGCTTCACACACAGGTGGCTAGCGGGTGTCTATTTCTCCAGCTTTAGTTGAATCGAGTTTGACTACACACGGTCCTTGTTGAAGGTTAAAACAGCACACTTGATGAAAAATCGTTGTGGTTTTGATGCGTAGGTAAGAACGGTTCTTGCTAGAAGGCCGTAGCAGCCACGTAAAACTTGCAAAAATAAAGTAGAGGACGTCTAACTTGTTTTTGTAGGGCATGTTGTGATGTGATATGGTCAAGACGTGATGATATAACTTGGTTGTATGAGATGATCATGTTTTGTAACGGTTATCAGCAACTGGCAGGAGCCATATGGTTGTTGCTGTTGGGGAACGTAGTAATTTCAAAAAAATTTCCTACGCACATGCAAGATCATGGTGATGCATAGCAACGAGAGGGTAGAGTGTCGTCTACGTACCCTAGTAGACCGGCAACGGAAGCGTTGACACACCGTAGAGGAAGTAGTCGTACGTCTTCCTGATCCGACCGATCCAAGTACCGAACGTACGACACCTCTGAGTTCTGCACATGTTCAACTCGGTGACATCCCTCGAGCTCCGATCCAGCAAAGTGTTGAGGGAGAGTTTCGTCAGCACGACGGCGTGATGACGGTGATGATGTTCTACCGACGCAGGGTTTCGCCTAAACACCGCTACGATATGACCGAGGTGGAATATGGTGGAAGGGGGCACCGCACACGGCTAAGGAACGATCACGAAGATCAACTTGTGTGTCATGGGGTGCCCCCTTGCCCCTGTATATAAAGGAGGGAGAGGGGGATGTGCGGCCGGCCCAAGGGGTGCGCCTGGAGGAGTCCTACTCCCACCGGGAGTAGGACTCCCCCCTCTTGCCTTGTCGGAAAAGGAAGGAGGAAGGGAGAAAGAGGAAAGGGGGGCGCCGCCCCCCTTCCTTGTCCCATTCAGACTAGGGGGGAGGGGGCGCACGGCCTGCCCTGGCCGGCCCTCCTCTTCTCCCTTAGGGCCCATGTAGGCCCAATAACCCCCGGGGGGTTCCGGTAACCCCTCGGTACTCCGGTAAAATCCTGATTTCACCCGGAACGTTTCCGATATCCAAATATAGGCTTCCAATATATCAATCTTTATGTCTCGACCATTTCGAGACTCCTCGTCATGTCCGTGATCACATCCGGGACACCGAACAACCTTCGGTACATCAAAACACAAAAACCCTAATTACGATCTTCACTGAACTTTAAGCGTGCGGACCCTACGGGTTTGAGACCTATGTAGACATGACCGATACACATCTCCAGTCAATAACCAATAGCGGAACCTGGATGCTCATATTGGCTCCTACATATTCTACGAAGATCTTTATCGGTCAGACCGCATAACAATATACGTTGTTCCCTTTGTCATTGGTATGTTACTTGCCCAAGATTCAATCATCGGTATCTCAATACCTAGTTCAATCTCGTTACCGGCAAGTCTCTTTACTCGTTCCGTAATAGATCATCCCGCAACTAACTTATTAGTTGCAATGCTTGCAAGGCTTGAGTGATGTGCATTACCGAGAGGGCCCAGAGATACCTCTCCGACAATCGGAGTGACAAATCCTAATCTCGAAATACGCCAACCCAACAAATACCTTCGGAGACACCCGTAGAGAACCTTTATAATCACCCAATTACATTGTGACGTTTGGTAGCACACAAAGTGTTCCTCCGGTAAACGGGAGTTGCATAATCTCATAGTCATAGGAACATATATAAGTTATGAAGAAAGCAATAGCAACAAACTAAACGATCAAGTGCTAAGCTAATGGAATGGGTCAAGTCAATCACATCATTCTCCTAATGATGTGATCCTGTTAACCAAATAACAACTCATGTCTATGGTTAGGAAACATAACCATCTTTGATCAACGAGCTAGTCAAGTAGAGGCATACTAGTGACACTCTGTTTGTCTATGTATTCACACATGTATTATGTTTCCGGTTAATACAATTCTAGCATGAATAATAAACATTTATCATGATACCAGGGAATAAATGATAACTTTATTATTGCTTCTAGGGCGTATTTCCTTTAGTCTCCCACTTGCACTAGAGTCAATAATATATATTACACAGTAATGATTCTAACACCCATGGAGCCTTGGTGCTGATCATGTTTTGCTCGTGGAAGAGGCTTAGTCAGCGGGTCTGCAACATTCAAATCCGTATGTATCTTGCAAATTTCTATGTCTCCCACTTGGAATAAATCCTGAATGGAATTGAAGTGTCTCTTGATGTGCTTGGTTCCTGAGGGAGTCCTGGATTAGGGGGTGTCCGGGTAGCCGGACTATACCTTCAGCCGGACTCCAAGACTATGAAGATACAAGATTGAAGAGTTCGTCCCGTGTCCGGATGGGACTTTCCTTGGCGTGGAAGGCAAGTTTGGCGATGCGGATATTTGGATCTCCTACCATTGTAACCGACTTTGTGTAACCCTAACCCTCTCCGGTGTCTATATAAACCGGAGGGTTTTAGTCCGTAGGACAACTTCACCATACAACAATCATACCATAGGCTAGCTTCTAGGGTTTAGCCTCCTCGATCTCGTGGTAGATCTACTCTTGTACTACCCATATCATCAATATTAATCAAGCAGGACGTAGGGTTTTACCTCCATCAGGAAGGCCCGAACCTGGGTAAAACATCGTGTTCCTTGCCTCCTGTTACCATTCGGCCTAGACGCACAGTTCGGGACCCCCTACCCGAGATCCGCCGGTTTTGACACCAACATTGGTGCTTTCATTGAGAGTTCCTCTGTGCCATCGCAATCAGGAAGGATGCCTCTTCCCGTCTTTAAAGATGGCGCCGTTACTAAGGGATCCTTGGCTGTCGGCCAAACTCTCCGGCTAGGCGGTTTTCTCATGACCGCCTGTTCGGCCGTTGCACCGACGGTGACCTCTCGGGTCATCAAAAGCAATCTTCACGTTAGCTCGGAACTCGTCGAGCTCTCTTCCGTAAACGAGCTCTTGGATCGCATCGCCGCCTTGGAGATCACTACGGATTATGACCAGGTTGGGCTTAAACCCGATCTAAGAGAAATTAATTCTCCCCAAGTCACCCATCACGTTGCCGTGGTAGAGGCACAGTGCGGCGACTCTTCATCTATCTTAAGGACTAGCTACGTCCGGATTCCCGATCCCTCCAAGCCGGATACCCGCGGAGGGGAGGATGTAACTCAAGACCTGAACTTAGAATCAGGCAACGGGCTAGATTCACTGGACAACATCCAAGAATCCAAACTTCAGAGTTCGGAAACTCCTTGGCCTCTGAGTCTTAGATTGGGTGAAGTTCCGGATTTAATTCCACCCACCCACCCGAACATAAGCGATCTATCCCAAATCAGGCAAAAGCCCGAAGAAACAGTACATCATTACTGGGCAAGGTTCCTCCTGGTTATGAACAGGATAAAGGACTGTCGCGAGGAAGACGCAATCTCAATCTTCTGCAATAATTGCACGGACAAGGGAATCCTCAACGCCACAGGTCGTCGCGATCTTACATGCTTCGCTGACTTGGCAACCATAGTACAAAAGTACTGTGCGATGGAAAGCGCCCGGAAAACCGAAACTAAATTTTGGGACAATCCGACCCTAAATAGAAACCTCGTCCGAAATAAAAGGGTGCATTATCATCAGACACCCGGGTTAAAAACCAAAACCCTCTACAGGGCATGGAACCGTACTGGAGGGATGGCTTAATGGACCCTGTAAAATTCATAGTACAGAGGACGCCACACCAACTCATAGCCTTAGAGCATGTTGGATACTCTGGCAGGTGGCCAAAAGGGGCGAAGATCTCCTAATTCCGGAGGCAGCAGAAAGCCACCTCAGGGACTCCTGTACAGTCTTAACAGTCTTCGAGTCTTTCGCATCAAATATGCGAAAAAGAACACTCCGCAGCCTCGCCGAAGTCTATCAAGTAGCAACAATAAACCCATGGAGTGACACGGCTATTACTTTTAATGCCAGTGATGAACCTAAATTCCGAACAGCTCGAGCACCAGCCGCATTGGTACTCAGTCCTATAGTGGACGACTTTCGCCTCACCAAGGTACTCATGGACGGAGGCAGCGGATTGAACCTCATTTATGAGGAAACCCTTCAAAAATGGAAATAGACTGGAACCGCATTGAGCGAAGCAGCACAACCTTTAGAGGAATAATCCCCAGTCGGGAAGCGCGCTGTACAGGAAAAATCACACTAGACGTGGTGTTCGGCACGCCGGATAATTATAGGTCCGAAGAGGTCACATTCCAAGTGGCCCCATTCAGTAGCGGACACCACGCTCTGCTGGGGCGGGAAGCGTTTACAATCTTCCAAGCAATACCCCATTACGGGTACATGAAGCTCAAGATGCCCGGGCCGAACGGAATCATCACTCTCGCTAGTCATCCGGACATAGCACTCTGCGCCGAAAACAAGACAGCCGCATTGGCTCTTAAGGCACTATCCGAAGCCCTAGCGGCTGAGGAACTGACTACGCTGCGCTCCACGGTAAACAAGGATAATGTGACACTCGACAAAAGATCCAAGTCCACCTCCTTTAAACCAGCGGATGAAATAGTCTAATTCCAGGTCCATCCAACGGACCCCAATAAAACAGCTTCCATCGGGGCACGATTAAACCCCGATGTAGACGCCGCACTGCGAGAATTCCTACGGGAGAACTGGGACATTTTTGCCTGGCACCCTTCAGACATGCCAGGAATCCCACGCAGGCTGGCTGAACACAGCTTAAATATCCTAAAAGGATTCAAAACTGTCAAACAAGCCCTTCGGCGTTTCTCTGAGCCCAAGAGACAGGCAATGGGAGAGCAGCTAGCCAAACTATTGGAGGCCGGATTCATCAGAGACATAAAACATCCGGACTAGCTAGCAAACTTGGTGATGGTACAAAAGAAGGACAAATCCTGGCGCCTGTGCGTTGACTTCAAAGACCTTAACAAGGCTTGCCCAAAGGATCCCTTCCCCGCCCCCCGCATCGATCAAATTATCGACGCCACTGCAGGACACGATTCGTTGTGCTTCCTCGACGCATACTCCGGTTACCATCAAATCAAGATGGCCAAGTCAGACCAAGCCGCAACGGCATTCATCACCCCATACGGCCCATTCTGCTTCAACACAATGCCTTTCGGGCGCAAAAACGCCGGCGCAACATATCAGCGCATGATTCAGACATGTCTGGCAAACCAGATCGGCAAAACAGTAGAGGCATACGTGGATGATGTGGTCGTAAAAACAAGACATGTCGAATCTCTAGTAGACGACTTGAGGCTTAGATTTGACAACCTCCAAGCATATGACATCAAGCTAAATCCGGAAAAATGCGTTTTCGGTGTTCCAGCCGGAAAGCTCTTGGGCTTCATTGTATCCGGTAGAGGAATCGAAGCAAATCCAGCCAAGATCCGAGCTTTGTCACAATTGGATATCCCAAAGGACCTCAAACAAATACAAAAATTAACCGGATGCGTGGCGGCTCTAAGCCGCTTTATCTCTCGTTTGGGAGAAAAGGCGCTACCCCTCTACCGCCTCCTTCGGCGCACCGAACACTTCGAGTGGACGGATGCCGCCACGGCCGGACTCAAGGAAATAAAAGCCATATTGGCCACAAACCCTGTCCTGGCCGCACCAAACATCGGCGAACCAATGCTATTGTACATTGCAGCAACCCATCAAGTTGTCAGCGCAGTACTCGTCGTCGAGCGGGAAACGGACGGACAAAAATTCCCCCTTCAAAAGCCGGTTTACTATGTGTCCACGGTCCTCACCCCATGCAAATCACGGTACCCACATTATCAAAAGATTGCATATGCGGTATTCATGGCATCCCGGAAGCTACGACACTACTTTCAAGAGTGTTCAATCACAGTAGCATCGGAAGTACCACTCAATGATATTATAAACAACCGTGACGCAACGGGCCGGATTGCAAAATGGGCCATCGAGCTCCTCTCGTTCGACATAACTTATAGGCCACGGCGAGCTATCAAGTCGCAAGTTTTGGCCGACTTCGTCGCAGAATGGATGGAGGCCGAACTCCCTAAACAGTACGGCACATATTCAAACTGGATCATGCACTTCGACGGCTCCAAAATGTTGGCTGGACTAGGGGCCGGCATCGTTTTGACGTCCCCCACAGGAGACACAGTTCAATATGTACTCCAGATTATGTACACGGACTCCAATAATGCAGCCGAATATGAGGCCCTTTTACATGGTCTCCGGATGGCAGTATCCATGGGCATTCAACGCCTAGAGGTGCGCGGGGATTCGAACCTCGCGATATCCCAAATAAATGGAGACTTCGATGCCAAGGATCCAAAAATGGCAGCTTACCGCAATGCCGTCCTCAAAATGTCAGCTCGGTTTGAGGGGCTCGAATTTCACCATATAGCCCGAGAAAACAATCAGGCGGCAGACGTCCTGGCACGCATCGGCGCAAAACGCGATGCGGTCCCCCCCAACATCTTCCTGGAAAGGCTGTTCAAGCCATCCGTAGTATGGGAAGGGGAACATGGAAATATTAGCCCGGACCCAACCGCACTGTCCGATGCCGAACAATCTAACATAATCGGATGCTCTGCCAATGAAATCACAACCTCAGCCCATGTACTAATGGCCGTTATCGCCCCGTGGACAGAACCATTCCTAGCCTACCTTACTAGGCAGGAACTCCCAGAGGACCAAAACGAGGCACGCTGTATAGTGCGGCGATCTAAAGCCTATAAAGTCCATGAGGGAGAACTTTATAAGAAAAGCACTACCGGAGTCCTTCAAAGGTGCATCTCCGAAGAGGAAGGGCGGAACCTGCTGACTGACATTCATGCCGGACTCGGCGGCCATCACGCTGCAGCCAGGTGCCTTGTAAGCAAGGCTTTCCGTACATGCTTTTATTGGCCGACGGCCCGGGCGGACGCTCAGGACTTGGTCCAACGATGCGTCGGTTGCCAGCTTTTTGCAAACCAAAGCCATGTGCCACCCACCGCCCTCCAAACTATCCCCATCACTTGGCCTTTCGTGGTCTGGGGGCTTGACATGGTGGGACCCCTTAAAGGCGGAACCCACAAGAAAAAATACTTACTGGTCATGGTGGATAAGTTCACCAAATGGATAGAAGCCAAGCCTCTTAAGAAGGCCAAATCCGGACCTGTGATAAACTTTATATCCGGGGTCGTACACCGTTATGGCGTCGCCCACAGCATCATCACCGATAACGGCACGAACTTTACGGCCGATGAGGTAAAACTCTGGTGCAAAAACATGGGCATCAAGCTTGATTATGCTTCCGTCTATCACCCACAAACTAATGGTCAGGTCGAACGTGCAAATGGTCTCATCATGAGCGGCATCAAACCCAGATTAGTGCGGTCCCTCTGGGGGCTGCGGACCACGCCGAATCGCACCACCGGATACGCACCATTTTTTATGGTGTACGGCGTAGAGGCAGTCTTGCCCTGCGACATAATTCATGACTCACCTCGAGTGCGCATGTACAAAGAAAGGGAAGTCGAGCTCGATCGGCAGGACAGTTTAGACGCCTTAGAGGAGGAGCACGATGTGGCAAAAGCCCATTCCACATTCTATCAACAGCAGGCTCGAAGATATCAAAGCAGAGAAGTGCGGGCCAAAAATTACAATGTTGGTGAATTAGTTCTACGCCTGCCAGACAAGAAAAAGGACAAGCTGAAGCCCAAGTGGGAAGGTCCCTTAATAATCGACCAAGTCCTGACTGGTGGAGCATACCGCCTGCGAGATGCGTCGGATAACTGACTCGAGCCGAACCCATGGAACGCAGCCCGTCTCTGAAGATTCTATGCCTAGCGCCGGACTCTGTGTTTGTCTCCTTCCTCTGTCCATTTTTTACATTTTCTGTCTTACATTTCTCTCCTTCCCCTCTTTTCTTTTATAGCCCTTAAAGGCTCCTCAAGTGACGTGCTACTCGCGCTCATTAAACCTGGGGGCTTCTTTAACAGAAGCTTATTTACACGGGCTTCACGCCCACCACATGTGTCAAACTTCCGCATGTACCTTTTCTTCACCATTATATGCATCGATATGACTTAGGTTTTGTCCAAGCTGGGTTGCCTGGCTCCTGTGCTTACCCCTATGTTCCCGATTGTTCGGCTAGGTGGTAAAGGGAGCACCTCTGCGATTGTTACTGTCGGATCAGCCGGATGTGTACCTCAGACTGGTGAAGCCGAAAGCTAGCGTTCTTAAGGGAATATTCGGTTGGTGAACTAAAAGATGACATTTTTTACTTATTTATATATGCCCCCAGATGATTTTCCTGCGTTTACAGTTCGGACATGCACTTTAGGGCATGCCTCCCAGAGAAAGGAACCCCTAACGGAACTATTCTCTCTGGAAGATGTTTCTTACTAACCATGTAATATAACATAACTAGTTGGGCACTTGTCTGATAAAGCACTAATGACCCCTACGCCTGGTCTCCATGCATACCCCGGTTCTTACATAATAGGTAGGGTATTCGGACACACTCCGGATCGTCATGTCCTGAGGTTGAAGCGAAAAGGTCGGCAACAACAAACGATCTACAATCCGGCTAGAAGGCATTACACATGTCAATTAAAAATTACATAGTCACTCTGACTGATTGTATTCCTCTTCAATACCATCTAACAGGTTGTCTAACTTACAGTCCTGCTGGGAATACTTTGCGGCCAATTCTACTTGGCCGTACACTAAGCTTACAGGGATCTCCTTCCCGTCAGGCCCCACAGGTCCGACCTCGACCATGTGGTTTGGGTCAGACTTCGTGTACCGCGTCTTCACCATGGCCTAGGCCTCCCTAGCGCCTTGTCGGCAGGCCGATATCTTCCACAACCGGAAGCGCCACCGAGCTCCCTTAAGCTTCTCCGAAAGCTCTCCAAGGCCCTCGGGCATAGAGTGGGAAGGCCATAAGGCTTGGGCAACGCCTCGCATCGCCTGCCGAACTCGCTCGTGCAGTTGCGAGAGCTTGGGAAGAAGGACACCCGTAGAACCGGGCATCTCCTCTGCAGGACGACCCGTTAGCATATCTACAGATATTACTCTGTTAGTCGACTTCCTCGCCGAACTCTTTTCTTTCAAAGATTCGCTTAAGCACTTACTAAATATGCCGCGTCGAAGCCGTCGATTCTCCTTAGTGGAGTCCGACAGCTGGCCACGAACATCTTTAAGTTCAACGTCCAGCTTGGTGTTGGCATCCTGAAGATCATTCTTCTCCCGCCTCACCCTTGTCAGCATACTCTCACCGGCCTTTAGCCGTCGTAAGAGTTGTTGCCTCTCCGGATCGAGTCCGGCGCCATCTGCAATATGATTTGTCAGATTTACACCCACGCCGCACTTCGCAAGACACTAATCTTTCGAAGTGTATCTTACCAGAGGGGGTCTCTTTGGGCTCCCCTGCTGCGGCTTGTGCGGCCTCCAGTTGGGCTTTGCACTCTTCCAGCTCCTGGGACAGTACGGTATTCTTCTCTGTAAGAACCTGCATAACAAATTATCCTTAAATCAGTTACTCTAACTGTTTCAAGTCTCGGGGGCTACTGGTATATATATATATTTACCAAAATTTTCTTACCCGTATGTCTTTTACATATTGCTCCGTCGCTCTGGCAACCCCTCCGGATATAGTCCGGCGAGGTCTCTTCGTCCTAAAGATAGCATGAACGTTAATATGCCCTGAAGGAATAACACCAGGGAAAAAGAGGGTGCGCTGTACCTTTGCGCCGGCGTCTCAATCCGGACTACATTCCTTTTTACCCCACGGGGCCCTGCGGCCCCTCGTTGGCTAGCCGCCGCAGGTTCGGCCTCCCGCCTCGGAAACCTCCCATGCAAAACACGGTCGTTGTTAGGAAAACTGAAATGCGTGGGAATGGATTCCTTCTCAAGGGGATGAGACTCCGCTCTCTGTTACCTGGGAGGCCGGGATTAACCCTGGGTAATCAGCCGTAATGGCCACCAAGGTATTGTCCTTGCTTAGCTGATGAAACACCCCGTCAATCAGCTCCACCGATATGTCCGGATCCTCCTCGGAGTCCGGATCAAGGGACCGTTCTGGATCCTCGGGCTGTGGGGGACGGCTGTTTATATCCTTTACTTCCTGACGCAGTTCCTGCGTTGAAATCGTTAGACTACATATTTAATCATGGGAATATAAAATGGATGGGCAAGTACAATTGTCCACTTACCCAACTCGGAGGGTTGTACATAGTAAATCCGCCCTGCGGGTTGACGCGGAGGAATTCCTCCTCTTCTCCCTTGTACAAAGAGGATAAGATCTTTACTAGAGTGGCAGCTGAGGCTGGCCCCTTACGACCGTAACGGGCGGCGTCATCCTCCCCGTTAAAATCCCACATGGGGTGGCCTCTATATTGAAACGGCTGCACCCCCCGCATAATGCATGCGGCCATGACTCCAATCATGGTTAGTCCGGAATGAGCCAATAGTCTTATCTGACCCATCAGGTGAAGGACGTCCCTGTCGCCTTCTCTCTGAGAGCTCCGAGGACGCCAGCTTAGGCGTTTCTTTAAGGGAGCACAGTTGAATTCGGGGAGACCGACCCGGATAGGATCCGGCAGCGGGACATCATCTATATAAAATCATTCCGAAGGCCAGTCCTCGGACGCCTTCTTTGGGGTTCCGGATAGATATCCGGTCCCGGCGATACGCCACACTTTGGCTCCGCCCACTTGATATATAGACCCCTCTTGAGAGCGGGGCACCAAGCAGAATAGCCTCTTCCACAGCGCGAAATGAGCCTCAACACCCAAGAATAGCTCGCAAAGGGCGACGAAGCCCGCGATATGCAATATATAGGCGGGAGATTGTGCAGTTGGAGGCCGTAGAACTCTAGAAGCCCACGGAGAAATGGATGAATTGGAAATCCAAGTCCTCTTATTAGATAAGGGACGAGGCACACCCTCTCTCCTTTGGAGGGATTGGGGGTGCTCTCCGCTTGCTCTCCAGCATTATAGGTGGCGAGTCCGGCTCGAACCGGGACCATATAGGCCTGAGGGAGAAATCCCTTGGCCTGAAGCGACACTAGCTCGCTGTGCGGGATGGAGCACCTCTCCCAGTCTCCAGGTTTAGGACTGGAAGGGCGAGAGGAGGAGCTGTGACGGCTGGCCATGTTGGAATGGACCTTTGCTGGAGGCGCTCTGATGATTACTCGCAGGGAGGAGAAGGTGTGGTTTGGATCTGAATCCCCATCCCATTAAATAGGCGGCTCGTTTATGCGGCTAGGGGTGTGAATGTAAAAGCACCCCGACTTTTCGCATTCGTTTGACACGTGGAAGACGGCCATTATTGGGCGTGGAAGCCAAGGTGTGCTACATTACGAAAATCGGACATTATTCAACAGGTACACGGAATTTGGAGAAGAGCCCGCCTTGCAATGCCGAAGACAATCTGCGCGCCGGACTCGTCGTCATTGAAGCCTGGTTCAGGGGCTACTGAGGGAGTACTGGATTAGGGGGTGTCCGGGTAGCCGGACTATACCTTCAGCCGGACTCCAGGACTATGAAGATACAAGATTGAAGACTTCATCCCGTGTCCAGATGGGACTTTCCTTGGCGTGGAAGGCAAGCTTGGCGATGCGGATATTTGGATCTCCTACCATTGTAACTGACTTTGTGTAACCCTAACCCTCTCCGGTGTCTATATAAACTGGAGGGTTTTAGTCCGTAGGACAACTTCATCATACAACAATCATACCATAGGCTAGCTTCTAGGGTTTAGCCTCCTTGATCTCGTGGTAGATCTACTCTTGTACTACCCATATCATCAATATTAATCAAGCAAGACGTAGGGTTTTACCTCCATCAAGAGGGCCCGAACCTGGGTAAAACATCGTGTTCTTTGCCTCCTGTTACCATTCGGCCTAGATGCACAGTTCGGGACCCCCTACCCGAGATCCGCCGGTTTTGACATCGACAGTTCCCTTGTGAAATATGGATTCCTTTGCCAAGGCAATTGCACCAGTATTGTCACAAAAGATTTTCATTGGACCCGATGCACTAGGTATGACACCTAGATCGGATATGAACACTTTCATCCAGACTCCTTCATTTGCTGCTTCCGAAGCAGCTATGTACTCCGCTTCACATGTAGATCCCGCCACGACGCTTTGTTTAGAACTGCACCAACTGACAGCTCCACCGTTTAATGTAAACACATATCCGGTTTGCGATTTAGAATCGTCCGGATCAGTGTGAAAGCTTGCATCAACGTAACCATTTACGATGAGCTCTTTGTCACCTCCATATACGAGAAACATATCCTTAGTTCTTTTCAGGTACTTCAAGATGTTCTTGACCGCTGTCCAGTGATCCACTCCTGGATTACTTTGGTACCTCCCTGCTAGACTTATAGCAAGGCACACATCAGCTCTGGTACATAGCATTGCATACATGATAGAGCCTATGGCTGAAGCATAGGGAACATCTTTCATTTTCTCTCTATCTTCTTCAGTGGTCGGACATTGAGTCTTACTCAACTTCACACCTTGTAACACAGGCAAGAACCCTTTCTTTGCTTGATCCATTTTGAACTTCTTCAAAACGTTGTCAAGGTATGTGCTTTGTGAAAGTCCAATTAAGCATCTTGATCTATCTCTATAGATCTTAATGCCCAATATGTAAGCAGCTTTACCGAGGTCTTTTATTGCAAAACTCTTATTCAAGTATCCCTTTATGCTATTCAGAAATTCTATATTATTTCCAATCAATAATATGTCATCCACATATAATATCAGAAATGCTATAGAGCTCCCACTCACTTTCTTGTAAATACAGGCTTCTCCAAAAGTCTGTATAAAACCAAATGCTTTGATCACACTATCAAAGCGTTTATTCCAACTTCGAGAGGCTTGCACCAGTCCATAAATGGATCGCTGGAGCTTGCACACTTTGTTAGCTCCCTTTGGATCGACAAAACCTTCTGGTTGCATCATATACAACTCTTCTTCCAAAAATCCATTCAGGAATGCAGTTTTGACATCCATTTGCCAAATATCATAATCATAAAAAGCGGCAATTGCTAACATGATTCGGACAGACTTAAGCATCGCTACGGGTGAGAAGGTCTCATCGTAGTCAATCCCTTGAACTTGTCGAAAACCTTTTGCGACAGGTCGAGCTTTGTAGACAGTAATATTACCGTCAGCGTCAGTCTTCTTCTTGAAGACCCATTTATTCTCAATTGCTTGCCGATCAACGGGCAAGTCAACCAAAGTCCACACTTTGTTCTCATACATGGATCCCATCTCAGATTTGATGGCTTCTAGCCATTTTTCGGAATCTGGGCTCACCATCGCTTCTTCATAGTTCGTAGGTTCATCATGATCTAGTAGCATGACTTCCAGAACAGGATTACCGTCCCACTCTGGTGCGGATCTTACTCTGGTTGATCTATGAGGTTCGGTAGTAACTTGATCTGAAGTTTCATGATCATTATCATTACCTTCATCACTAATAGGTGTAGGTGTCACAGAAACCGGTTTCTGTGATGTACTACTTTCCAATAAGGGAGCAGGTACATTTACCTCATCAAGTTCTACTTTTCTCCCACTCACTACTTTCGAGAGAAACTCCTTCTCTAGAAAAACTCTGAATTTAGCAACAAAAGTCTTGCCTTCGGATCTGTGATAGAAGGTGTACCCAACAGTCTCCTTTGGGTATCCTATGAAGACACATTTCTCCGATTTGGGTTCGAGCTTATCAGGTTGATGCTTTTTCACATAAGCATCACAGCCCCAAACTTTCAGAAACAACAACTTTGGTTTCTTGCCAAACCACAGTTCATAAGGCGTCGTCTCAACGGAATTCGATGGTGTCCTATTTAACGTGAATGCAGCCGTCTCTAAAGCATAACCCCAAAACGATAGCGGTAAATCAGTAAGAGACATCATAGATCGCACCATATCTAATAAAGTACGATTACGACGTTCGGACACACCATTACGCTGTGGTGTTCCGGGTGGCGTGAGTTGCGAAACTATTCTGCATTGTTTCAAATGTAGACCAAACTCGTAAATCAAATATTCTCCTCCATGATCAGATCATAGAAACTTTATTTTCTTGTTACGTTGATTTTCAACTTCACTCTGAAATTCTTTGAACTTTTCAAATGTTTCAGACTTATGTTTCATTAAGTAGATATACCCATATCTGCTTAAATCATCTGTGAAGGTGAGAAGATAACGATATCCGCCACGAGCCTCAACATTCATTGGACCACATACATCTGTATGTATGATTTCCAACAAATCCGTTGCTCTTTCCATAGTACCGGAAAACGGTGTTTTAGTCATCTTACCCATGAGGCACGGTTCACTAGTACCAAGTGATTCATAATCAAGTGGTTCCAAAAGTCCATCGGTATGGAGTTTCTTCATGCGCTTTACACCGATATGACCTAACGCCAGTGCCACAAATAAGTTGCACTATCATTATCAACTCTGCATCTTTTGATTTCAACATTATGAATATGTGTATCACTACTATCGAGATTCATCAAAAATAAACCACTCTTCAAGGGTGCATGACCATAAAAGATATTACTCATATAAATAGAACAACCATCATTCTCTGATTTAAATGAATAACCGTCTCGCTTCAAACAAGATCCAGATATAATGTTCATGCTCAACGCTGGCACCAAATAAGAATTATTTAGGTCTAATACTAATCCCGAAGGTAGATGTAGAGGTAGCGTGCCGACCGCGATCACATCGACTTTGGAACCATTTCCCACGCGCATCGTCACCTCGTCCTTAGCCAATCTTCACTTAATCCGTAGCCCCTATTTCGAGTTGCAAATGTTAGCAACAAAACCAGTATCAAATACC
The DNA here is from genome assembly GCF_003073215.2 of Triticum urartu. NCBI lineage: Eukaryota > Viridiplantae > Streptophyta > Magnoliopsida > Poales > Poaceae > Triticum > Triticum urartu. The sequence continues at coordinate 418,747,903 of NC_053026.1, read as the reverse complement.
TAGGTGCTACTGCGAGCATTAGTAAGGTAAACATCAATAACATGTATATCACATATACCTTTGTTTACTTTGCCATCCTTCTTATCCGCCAAATACTTGGGGCAGTTCCGCTTCCAGTGACCAGTCTGCTTGCAGTAGAAGCACTCAGTCTCAGGCTTAGGTCCAGACTTGGGTTTCTTCTCCTGAGCAGCAACTTGTTTGCTGTTCTTCTTGAAGTTCCCTTTCTTCTTCCCTTTGCCCTTTTTCTTGAAACTGGTGGTCTTATTGACCATCAACACTTGATGCTCCTTCTTGATTTCTACCTCCGCGGATTTTAGCATCGCGAAGAGCTCAGGAATAGTCTTATTCATCCCTTGCATATTATAGTTCAACACGAAGCTTTTGTAGCTTGGTGGTAGTGATTGAAGATTAACCCCCAGTTGAGTCAAGTGATTATGATACCCTGACATTTTGAGTATATGTTCACTGATAGAACTATTCTCCTCCATCTTGCAGCTATAGAACTTATTGGAGACTTCATATCTCTCAATCCGGGCATTTGCTTGAAATATTAACTTCAACTCCTGGAACATCTCATATGCTCCATGACGTTCAAAACGTCGTTGAAGACCCGGTTCTAAGCCGTAAAGCATGGCACACTGAACTATCGAGTAGTCATTAGCTTTGCTCTGCCAGACGTTCATAACATCTGGTGTTGCTCCTGCAGCAGGCTTGGCACTTAGTGGTGCTTCCAGGACGTAATTCTTCTGTGTAGCAATGAGGATAATCCTCAAGTTACGGACCCAGTCCGTGTAATTGCTACCATCATCTTTCAACTTTGCTTTCTCAAGGAACGCATTAAAATTCAACGGAACAACAGCACGAGCCATCTATCTACAATCAAACATAGACAAGCAAGATACTATGAGGTACTAAGTTCATGATAAATTTAAGTTCAATTAATCATATTACTTAAGAACTCCCACTTAGAAAGATATCCCTCTAATCCTCTAAGTGATCACGTGATCCAAATCAACTAAACCATGTCTGATCATCACGTGAGATGGAGTAGTATCAATGGTGAACATCAATATGTTGATCATATCTACTATATGATTCATGCTCGACCTTTCGGTCTCCGTGTTCTGAGGCCATATCTGTTATATGCTAGGCTCGTCAAGTTTAACCTGAGTATTCCGCGTGTGCAACTGTTTTGCACCCGTTGTATTTGAACTTAGAGCCTATCACACCCGATCATCACGTGGTGTCTCAGCACGAAGAACTTTCGCAACGGTGCATACTCAGGGAGAACACTTATACTTTGATAATTTAGTGAGGGATCATCTTATAATGCTACCATCAATCAAAGCAAGATAAGATGCATAAAAGATAAACATCACATGCAATCAATATAAGTGATATGATATGGCCATCATAATCTTGTACTTGTGATCTCCATCTCCGAAGTACCGTCATGATTACCATCGTCACTGGCGCGACCCCTTGATCTCCATCATAGCATCGTTGTCGTCTCGCCAATCTTATGCTTCCACGACTATCGCTACCGCTTAGTGATAAAGTAAAGCATTACAACGCGATTGTATTGCATACAATAAAGTGACAACCATATGGCTCCTGCCAGTTGCCGATAACTCGGTTACAAAACATGATCATCTCATACAATAAAATTTAGCATCATGTCTTGACCATATCACATCACAACATGCCCTGCAAAAACAAGTTAGACGTTCTCTACTTTGTTGTTGCAAGTTTTATGTGGCTGCTACGGGCTTAGCAAGAACCGTTCTTACCTACGCATCAAAACCACAACGATAGTTTGTCAAGTTGGTGCTGTTTTAACCTTCGCAAGGACCGGGCATAGCCACACTTGGTTCAACTAAAGTTGGAGAAACTGACACCCGCCAGCCACCTGTGTGCAAAGCACGTCGGTAGAACCAGTCTCGCGTAAGCGTACGCGTAATGTCGGTCCGGGCCGCTTCATCCAACAATACCGCCGAACCAAAGTATGACATGCTGGTAAGCAGTATGACTTATATCGCCCACAACTCACTTGTGTTCTACTCGTGCATAACATCAACGCATAAAACCTAGGCTCAGATGCCACTGTTGGGGAACGTAGTAATTTCAAAAAAATTCCTACGCACACGCAAGATCATGGTGGTGCATAGCAACGAGAGGGGAGATGTTGTCTACGTACCCTCGTAGACCGGCAATAGAAGCGTCGACACAGCGTAGAGGAAGTAGTCGTACGTCTTCCCGATCCGACCTATCCAAGTACCGAACGTACGGCACCTCCGAGTTCTGCACACGTTCAACTCGGTGACGTCCCTCGAGCTCCGGTCCAGCAAAGTGTTGAGGGAGAGTTTCGTAAGCATGACGGCTTGATGACGGTGATGATGTTCTACCGACGCAGGGCTTCACCTAAGCACCGCTACGATATGACCGAGGTGGAATATGGTGGAAGGGGGCACCGCACACGGCTAAGGAACGATCACGAAGATCAACTTGTGTGTCATGGAATATAAAGGAGGGAGAGGGGGAGGTGCGGCTGGCCCAAGGGGAGCGCCTCGAGGAGTCCTACTCCCACCGGGAGTAGGACTCCCCCCTCTTGCCTTGTTGGAAAAGGAATGAGGAAGGGAGAAAGAGGAAAGGGGGGCGCCCCCCCCCTTCCTTGTCCTATTCGGACTAGGGGGGAGGGGGCGCGCGGCCTTCCCTGGCCGGCCCTCCTCTTCTCCCTTAGGGCCCATGTAGGCCCAATAACCCCTGGGGGGGGGGGGGTTCTGGTAACCCCCCAGTACTCCGGTAAAATCCCAATTTCACCCGGAACGTTTCCGATATCCAAATATAGGCTTCCAATATATCAATCTTTATGTCTTGACCATTTCGAGACTCCTCGTCATGTCTGTGATCACATCCGGGACATCGAACAACCTTTGGTACATCAAAACACAAAAACCCTAATTACAATCGTCACCGAACTTTATGCGTGCGGACCCGACGGGTTCGAGAACTATGTATACATGACCGAGACACGTCTCCGGTCAATAACCAATAGCGGAACCTGGATGCTCATATTGGCTCCTACATATTCTACGAAGATCTTTATCGGTCAGACCGCATAACAATATACGTTGTTCCCTTTGTCATTGGTATGTTACTTGCCCAAGATTCGATCGTCGGTATCTCAATACCTAGTTCAATCTCGTTACTGGCAAGTCTCTTTACTCGTTCCATAATACATCATCCCGCAACTAACTTATTAGTTGCAATGCTTGCAAGGCTTGAGTGATGTGCATTACCGAGAGGGCCCAGAGATACCTCTCCGACAATCGGAGTGACAAATCCTAATCTCGAAATACACCAACCCAACAAATACCTTTGGAGACACCTGTAGAGCACCTTTATAATCACCCAGTTACGTTGTGACATTTGGTAGCACACAAAGTGTTCCTCCAGTAAACAGGAGTTGCATAATCTCATAGTCATAGGAACATATATAAGTTATGGAGAAAGCAATAGCAACAACCTAAATGATCAAGTGCTAAGCTAATGGAATGGGTCAAGTCAATCACATCATTCTCCTAATGATGTGATCCCATTAAGAAAATAACAACTCATGTCCATGGTTAGGAAACATAACCATCTTTGATCAACGAGCTAGTCAAGTAGAGGCATACTAGTGACACTCTGTTTGTTTATGTATTCACACATGTATTATGTTTCCGGTTAATACAATTCTAGCATGAATAATAAACATTTATCATGATACAAGGAAATAAATAATAAATTTATTATTGCCTCTAGGGCATATTTCCTTCAGTTGCTTTATTGTATGAAATGCAATCGTCATGTAATTGCTTTACTTTATCACTGAGCGGTGGCGATAGTCGTAGAAGCAATAGTTGGCGAGACGACAATAATACTACGATGGAGATCAAGGTGTCAAGCCGGTGAAGATGGTGATCATGACGGTGCTTTGGAGATGGAGATCAAAGGCACAAGATGATGATGGCGATATCATATCACTTATTCTGATTACATGTGATGCTTATCTTTTATGCATCTTATTTTGCTTAGTACGGCGGTAGCATTATAAGATGATCTCTCACTAAATTTCAAGGTACAGGTGTTCTCCCTGAGTATGCACCATTGCTACAGTTCGTCGTGCCGAGACACCACGTGATGATCGGGTGTGATAAGCTCTACGTTCATATACAATGGGTGCAAGCCAGTTTTGAACAAGCAAAATACTCAGATTAAACTTGACAATCCTAGCATATGTAGATATGGCCTCAGAACACTGAGACCAAAAGGTCGAGCGTGAATCATATAGTAGATATGATCAACATAGTGATGTTCACCATTGAAAACTTCTCCATCTCACGTGATGATCGGACATGGTTTTGTTGATACGGATCATGTGATCATTTAGATGACTAGAGGGGTGTCTATCTAAGTGGGAGTTCTTAAGTTACATGATTAATTGAACTTTAATTTATCATGAACTTAGTACCTGATAGTATTTTGCATGTCTATGTTGTTGTAGATAAATGGCCCGTGCTACTGTTCCTTTGAATTTTAATGTGTTCCTAGAGAAAGATAAGTTGAAAGATGATGGTAGCAACTACACGGCCTGGGTCCGTAACTTGAGGATTATCCTCATTGTTGCATAGAAGAATTACGTCCTGGAAGCACCGCTAGGTGCAAAGCCCGTTGCAGGAGCAACTCCAGGTGTTATGAACGTCTGGCAAAGCAAAGCTGATGACTACTGTATAGTTCAGTGTGCCATGCTTTACGGCTTAGAATAGGGACTTCAACGACGTTTTGAACGTCATGGAGCATATGAGATGTTCCAGGAGTTGAAGTTAATATTTCAAGCAAATGCCCAGATTAAGAGATATGAAGTCTCCAATAAGTTCTATAGCTGCAAAATGGAGGAGAATAGTTTTGTAAGTGAACATATACTTAGAATGTCTAGGTACCACAACCACTTGACTCAACTAGGAGTTAATCTTCCTGATGATAGTGTCATTGACAGAGTTCTTCAATCACTGCCACCAAGCTACAAAAGCTTCATGATGAATTATAATATGCAAGGGATGGATAAGAGAATTCCCAAGCTCTTCGCAATGCTAAAGGCTGCGAAGGTAGAAATCAAGAAGGAGCATCAAGTGTTGATGGTTAATAAGACCACTAGTTTCAAGAAGAAGGGCAAAGGGAAGAAGGGGAACTTCAAGAAGAACAACAAGCAAGTTGCTGCTCAAGTGAAGAAGCCGAATTCTGGACCTAAGCCTGAGACTGAGTGCTTCTACTGCAAAGGGACTGGTCACTAGAAGCGAAACTGCCCCAAGTACTTGGCGGATAAGAAGGATGGCAAAGTGAAAGGTATATTTGATATACATGTTATTGATGTGTACCTTACTAATGCTCATAGTAGCGCCTGGGTATTTGATACTGGTTCTGTTGCTCATATTTGCAACTCGAAACAGGGGCTACGGATTAAACGAAGATTGGCTAAGGACGAGGTGACGATGCGCGTGGGAAATGGTTTCAAAGTCGATGTGATCGCCGTCGGCACGCTACCTCTACATCTACCTTCGGGATTAGTTTTAGACCTGAATAATTGTTATTTGGTGTCAACGTTAAGCATGAACATTATATCTGGATCTTGTTTGATGCGAGACGGTTATTCATTTAAATCATAGAATAATGGTTGTTCTACTTATATAAGTAATATCTTTTATGGTCATGCACCCTTGATGAGTGGTCTATTTTTATTGAATATCGATAGTAGTGATACACATATTCATAGTATTGAAGCCGAATGATACAAGTTTAATAATGATAGTGCAACTTATTTGTGGCACTGTCGTTTAGGTCATATTGGTGTAAAGCGCATGTAGAAACTCCATGCTGATGGGTTTTGGAATCACTTGATTATGAATCACTTGATGCTTGCGAACCATGCCTCATGGGCAAGATGACTAAGACTCCGTTCTTCGGAACAATGGAGCAAGCAACAGACTTATTGGAAATAATGCATACTGATGTATGCGGTCTAATTAGTGTTGATGCTCGCGGCAGGGATCGTTATTTTCTGACCTTCACAGATGATTTGAGCAAATATGGGTATATCTACTTAATGAAACATAAGTCTGAAACATTTGAAAAGTTCAAAGAATTTCAGAGTGAAGTGGAAAATCATCGTAACAAGAAAATAAAGTTTCTACGATCTGATCGTGGAGGTGAATATTTGAGTTATGAGTTTGGTCTTCATTTGAAACAATATGGAATAGTTTCCCAACTCACACCACCTGGAACACTATAGCGTAATGGTGTGTCCGAACGTCATAACCACACTTTGTTAGATATGGTGCGATCTATGATGTCTCTTACCGATTTACCACTATCGTTTTGGGGTTGTGCTTTAGAGACGGCTGCATTCACGTTAAATAGGGCACCATCAAAATCCGTTGAGACAACACCATATGAATTGTGGTTTGGAAAGAAACCCAAGTTATCGGTTCTTAAAGTTTGGCGCTGCGATGTTTATGTGAAAAAGCTTCAACCTGATAAGCTCGAACCCAAATCGGAGAAATGTGTCTTCATAGGATACCCAAAGGAGACTGTTGGGTACACCTTCTGTAGGAGATATGCCCTAGAGGCAATAATAAATGATATTATTTATCTCCAAGTTCATAATTATGTTTATGTTCCATGCTATAACTGCTATGGTTCTCGAGTCTGCAATAACACGAGGCTCGGAGGAAGACTCATATGCACATGGGGAATAATAAACGGTAAGAAGTATTATTAGTCTGGCCTCTAAGACTAGATCAAGTGTTGCATGATGGTTCCGTTTTCCTGATCTTGGGCATGTCAATGCCAGCAACTTTAAGGGAAAAATGTTAAGAGAACATTTGTGCTGAATCGACCCGGATTGATGTTATGCTATGAGATTCATTCATCACAAGTTTATGGTTGATAACACAGAGATGGTTAATGTTTGCATAATTCCTTAGACCATGAGAGTATCGAGTTTCTTCGTACTTGCTTCATAAACTTTGGGGTTTGTTAAACGTCATCCGTAAATGGGTGGCTATTACGGCGGCTTACGGGTTCATGGATAAGTGTGTCAAGTAACTTGATAGCTCAAGATTGGGATTTGCTCCTCCAACGATGGAGAGATATTCTCGGGCCCTCTCGGTGTTACGGTATCCATCATCGTCTAGCCAGACACAGTGTGATTTGAACCAGAACACAGAAATGAGAAAAGAGAACAAAACCGGTAACGAGGTAACTTGCATGGTGGACAAATTATTCGTCCACGGGGATGCAATAAATCTCACCTTGGGTGTTTGTGACATATCGCGAAGCAACAGGAATAGCTCACTGCAACTGGAGGTTCACTCGAATATTCATTCGTGTGGGTATAGGGGTCAATATGGGTGTCCACGGCTCCGATGTTGATCATTGATCGGAAAGTGTTCCGTTCATGTCTATGCTTCACCGAACCTATAGGGTAACACGCTTAAGGGTCATCTATCTGCTGGATACTAGACATGGAGTCTGAGAGAAATTGGCCGAAAATGTTTCGGAGACAATGGAAGAGTTCCGGAGAGAGAATAGCGAAATAGTTTTGTAAACACCGAAAAGTTGTTTCGGGATATACCATTAAGTAAAATTGGTTTTGGGACACGCCTGATAATTCTTGGAGGGTGCCAGAATTATTTTGGAAACTTCTGGGAATTTTTGGGGATAAAAACCGAATATGTTTCGGAGCTGCCAGTACTGCTTTGGTTGTTTTTCGCAGATGAAATTCACTAATCTGAAATTGTTTCAGAATGAATCCAAAATCATTTTAGTGGGTAGTTGAATTATTCTAAACCCATAGAAATATTTTCGGATTTAATGGATGCGAAAAATTGTCTTCATGAATAGTGAAAACGCATTCTTGTTTGCTTTTCGCAGATGAAAATCACTAAACCGGAATTGTTCCGGAACGCGTTGAAAATTATTTTTGTGGGTACTGGAAATGTTCTGAGCCCACATAAATATTTTTAGTTCGAGCCGACGCTGAAAAATGTCGTCATGAATAGTGAAAGTGCTTTTTGCTTGGCTTCTTGGAGAAGCCACCTTGATGGCCTTTTGGTATTATCCCCTTGGCTTCTTGGAGAAGCCACCCTTGGGCTTGTCCTGTAAATAGGGGTGGAGGGGGCTGCCTAAAGACACACTCTTGCTCTCATACAAATGCCATGCATGATCTGGCTCTCTCCCTCCCTCCCAGCGAAATAGTTCCGTAGAGCCGAAAGGCTGTCTGGGTTCCGGCAGGAACTAGTTCTGGATGGTGAAGCCCTGCCGGACAAATGACACCGTATGTGTGCAACTCTCTAGAGAGATCGTAGTTCCGGTCTTAGTTCGAGAGTGCCTCCCGAAGGGCTGTCCGTGTGACCGTCCGAGTTTCAAAGGTCCTCCCGAAGGGCTGTCCGAGTGACTGTCCGACTTTCGAAGGTCCTCCCGAAGGGCTGTTTGCGACACCGTCGGAGGGACTATCCGACCACCTCCCGGAGGGCTGTCCGAGGGGCAGATGAGGGTATACATCCTCATGGTTGGGAGGTTGTAAATCCTAGCTGCGAGGACCTGCACCACCGATCGTCATCGACTCTACTTCCCGCTGCGCTACGAGTCGGTAACAAAAAAGATCAAACCATGTATGCAGTCTCCATAGTGGTCCTTGGCTGGTGCATAGGTCCGAATTTTTTTGTTTTCTGCTGCGTTACCCTACACCTTCTATCACAGATCCGAAGGCAAGATATTCGTTGCTAAGAATGGATCCTTTCTAGAGAAGGAGTTTCTCCCGAAAGAAGTGAGTGGGAGGAAAGTAGAACTTGATGCGGTAATTGTACCTTCTCCCTTATTGGAAAGTAGTTCATCATAAAAATCAATTCCAGTGATTCCTACACCCATTAGTGAGGAAGCTAATGATGATGATCATGAAACTTCTGATCAAGTTACTACCGAACCTCGTAGGTCAACCAGAGTAAGATCCGCACCAGAGTGGTACAGTAATCCTGTTCTGGAAGTCATGTTACTTGATCATGATGAACCTATGAACTATGAGGAAGCGATGATGACCCCAGATTCCATAAAATGGCTTGAGGCCATGAAATCTGAGATGGGATCCATGTATGACAACAAAGTATGGACTTTGGTTGACTTGCCCGATGATTGGCAAGCCATAGAGATTAAATGGATCTTCAAGAAGGCTGACGCTGACGGTAATATTACTGTTTACAAAGCTCGACTTGTTGCAAAAGGTTTTCGACAAATTCAAGGAGTTGACTACAATGAGACCTTCTCACCCGTAGCGATGCTTAAGTTTGTCTGAATCATGTTAGAAATTGCCGCATTTTATGATTATGAAATTTTGGCAAAGGGATGTCAAAACTACATTCCTTAATGGATATCTTAAATATGAGTTGTATATGATGCAAACAGAAGGTTTTGTCAATCCAAAAGGTGCTAACAAAGTGTGCAAGCTCTAGCGATCCATTTATGGACTGGTGCAAGCCTCTCGGAGTTGGAATATACGCTTTGATAGTGTGGTCAAAGCATATGGTTTTATACAGACTTTTGGAGAAGCATGTATTTACAAGAAAGTGAGTGGGAGCTCTGTAGCATTTCTGATATTATATGTGGATGACATATTGTTGATCGGAAATGATACTGAATTTCCGAATAGCATAAAAGGATACTTGAATAAGAATTTTTCAATGAAAGACCTCGGTGAAGCTGCTTATATATTGGGCATCAAGATCTATAGAGATAGATCAAGACGCTTAATTGGACTTTCACAAAGCACATACCTTGATAAAGTTTGGAAGAAGTTCAAAATGGACCAGTCAAAGAAAGGGTACTTGCTTGTTTTATAAGGTGTGAAGTTGAGTCAGACTCAATGCCCGACCACTGCAGAAGATAGAGAGAAAATGGAAGGCATTCCCTATGCCTCAGCCATAGGTTCAATCATGTATGCAATGCTGTGTACCAAACCTGATGTGTGCCTTGCTATTAGTTTAGAAGGGAGGTACCAAAGTAATCCAGGAGTGGATGACTGGACAGCGGTCAAGAACATCCTGAAATACCTGAAAAGGACTAAGGATACGTTTCTTGTTTATGGAGGTGACAAAGAGCTCGTTGTAAATGGTTACGTCGATACAAGCTTTGACACTGATCCAGATGACTCTAAGTCGCAAACCGGATATGTATTTATATTAAATGGTGGAGCTGTCAGATGGTGCAGTTCCAAGCAGAGCATCATGGCGGGATCTACGTGTGAAGCGGAGTACATAGCTGCTTTGGAAGCAGCAAAAGAAGGAGTCTGGATGAAGGAGTTCATATATGATCTAGGTGTAATACCTAGTGCATCGGGTCCAATGAAAATCTTTTGTGACAATACTGGAGCAATTGCCTTGGCAGAGGAATCCAGAGACGCTTCAATTCCATCTGCGATCAAGTCCAGGAGGGAGACATAGAGATTTGCAAGATACATACGGATCTGAATGTTGCAGACCCGTTGACTAAGCCTCTCTCACGAGCAAAACATGATCACCACCAAGACTCCATGGGTGTTAGAATCATTACTATGTAATCTAGATTATTGACTCTAGTGCAAGTGGGATACTGAAGGAAATATGCCCTAGAGGCAATAATAAAGTTGTTATTTATATTTCCTTATATCATGATAAATGTTTGTTATTCATGCTAGAATTGTATTAACCTGAAACTTAGTACATGTGTGAATACATAGACAAACAGAGTGTCTCTAGTATGCCTCTACTTGACTAGCTCGTTAATCAAAGATGGTTAAGTTTCCTGACCATAGACATGTGTTGTCATTTGACGAACGGGATCACATCATTAGAGAATGATGTGATGGACAAGACCATCTATTAGCTTAGCATAAGTGATCATTTAGTTTTATTGCTATTGCTTTCTTCATGACTTATACATGTTCCTTAGACTATGAGATTATGCAACTCCCGAATACCGGAGGAACACCTTGTGTGCTATCAAACGTCACAACGTAACTAGGTGATTATAAAGATGCTCTGCAGGTGTCTCCGATGGTGTTTGTTGAGTTGGCATAGATCGAGATTTGGATTTGTCACTCCATGTATCGGAGAGGTATCTATGGGCCCTCTCAGTAATGCACATCACTATGAGCCTTGCAAGCAATGTGACTAATGAGTTAGTCACGGGATGATGCATTACAGAACGAGTAAAGAGACTTGCCGGTGACGAGATTGAACTAGGTATGATGATACCGACGATCGAATCTCGAGCAAGTTACATACCGATAACAAAGGGAACAACGTATGTTGTTATACGGTTTGACCGATAAATATCTTCATAGAATATGTAGGAGCCAATATGAGCATCCAGGTTCCGCTATTGGTTATTGACCGGAGACATGTCTCAGTCATATCTACATAGTTCTCGAACCCGTAGGGTCCGCACGCTTAACGTTCGATGACGATTTATATTATTAGTTATGTGATTTGATGACCGAAGTTTGTTCGGAGTCCTGGATGAGATCATGGACATGACGAGGAGTCTCGAAATGGTCGAGACATAAAGATTGATATATTGGACAATGTTATTCGTACACCAGATGAGTTCCGAGAGGTACTGGATAATTATCGGGGTGCCGGAGGGTTATCGGAACCCCCTCGGGGGAACTAACGGGCCTCTATGGGCCTGAGTGGAAGAGAGGAAGGACCAAGAGGGGCTGGCCACACGCCCCCTTGGGTCCGAATTTGACTAGGGGAAGGGGGCGGCGCCCCCCTTTCCTTCCCTTCCCTCTCTCCCTTCCTTCTTCCCCCTCTTCCTTAGGTGGAAACCTACTAGGACTTGGATTCCTAGGAGGATTCCCCTCTCCTGGCGCGCCCTAGGAGGGCCGGACAGTCTCCCCTCCCCTCCTTTATATACAGGGCAGGGGGTACCCTAGAACACACAAGTTTCTCTTAACAGTGTGCGGTGCCCCCCTCCACAGTTGCACACCTCGGTCATATCGTCATAGTGCTTAGGCGAAGCCCTGCGTGAGTAACTTCATCATCACCGTCACCATGCCGTCGTGCTGACGAAACTCTCCCTCGGCCTCAACTGGATCAAGAGTTCAAGGGACGTCATCGAGCTGAGCGTGTGCTGATCGCGGAGGTGTTGTATGTTTGGTACTTGGATCGGTTGGATCGCGAAGACGTTCGACTACATCAACCGCATTACTAAACGCTTCCGTTTTCGGTCTACGAGGGTACGTAGACACACTCTCCCCGCTCGTTGTTATGCATCTCCTAGATAGATCTTGCGTGATCATAGGTAAAAAAATTGAAATATTGTGTTCCCCAACATATGGTACAATACTTATGCCTTTTCTCTCATATTTTATACGGTTTACATGAAGAGGGAGAATGCCGATAGCTGAAATTCTGGCTGGAAAAGGAGCAAATCTGAGAGACCTATTCTGCACAACTTCAAAAGTCCTGAAAATTTACGGAGAATTATTTTGGAATATATAAAAAATATTGGGTGAAGAAAGCACCTGATGGGACCCACCAGGCAACCACAAGGGTGGGGGACGTGCTCTACCCCCTGGGCGAGCCCCCTGCCTTGTGGGCTACCTGGCAGGCCCCCGGTGCCCATCTTCTGCTATATGAAGGGGTTTGTCTAGAAAAAAACAAGAAGAAGTTTTCGGGACGAAGCGACGTCGTCTCGAGGTGAAACTTGGGCATAACCAATCTAGGGCTCACGCAGAGCTGTTCTGCCGGGGAAACTTCCCTCCCGGAGGGGGAAATCACCGTCATCGTCATCACCAACGATCCTCTCATCGAGGGGGGGGGGGTCAATGTCCATCAACATCTTCACCATCACTATCTCCTCTGAAACCCTGGTTCATCTCTTATATCCGATCTTTGTCTCAAAACCTCAGATTGGTACTTGTGGGTTGCTAGTAGTGTTGATTACTCCTTGTAGTTGAAGATCATATGTTTAGATCCTTAATGATAATTAATACTCCTCTAATTATGAACATGAATATGCTTTGTGAATAGTTATATTTTTTCCTGAGGACATGTGAGAAGTCTTGTTATAAGTAATCATGTGAATTTGGTATTCGTTCGATATTTTGATGAGATGTATGTTGTCTCTCCTCTAGTGGTGTTACCTGAACGTCGACTACATTACACTTCTGTCACACCCTAGCTAGTTCATGCATTAGAATGTTGCATCAGGTTTAATTTCCAAGAAAACTGAAAAGGGGATGACAGAACCCCCAGCACCCCCCTGGAACAACTAGGGTTTACTAAAAACTTTTTCAATGAACCTGAAAGGCCCTTCTAAAAAGCCCACCCTTTTTGTTTTGGGTTAAAACCTTTGACAAAAATGGTGCACATTTTTCTAGGACATCTTAAGGTCATTGGATTAATCCATATAGTATTTGCATTTGGGCATTTAAATGCTATAAAATATTTTAAATGCTCAAATAATCATAAACTAAAATGTTTACTGTTGGATATACTCTAAGCAGTAGCCATGATTAATTTTATGATTTTTGGAAATGCCCTGGCATTTTTAATAAAGCCCCGGAGTTACAGAAATAATAGAAAATAAATAAAAACAGAAAAAGAGAGAGGGAAAGGAACTTACCTGGCGCATCCCACCTAGCCCACTGGCCGGCCCAGCACTGTGCTGGCCCGTGCCAGTCATCGCCTACCTCTGCCAGTAGGCAAAGGAGGGACACGGCGACCGCGCCCGAGCTCGCCACGCCACCTCCCTGCTCACCTGCTTCACCTGGTCACCGCCTCGACGCCGCGCATGATTCCTCGGTGCCGCCCCGGACTGCCCGACACCTCACACTCCCCCCTGCTCTCTCCCCCGCTCCCCCGACGCCATGGCCGACGCAGCCGCGCCCGCGCCGTCGTGAAAGCTGCGGCCACCACCGTCCACTTGTCGCCTCGCCATGCCAAAAAGCTCCGCCGTCGTCCACTGCTTCGCCTCAACCCATCCCCGAGCGCTCACTCGCCCCGGAGACGCTGCACCGAGCTCGTCCCGATCCGCCATCGCCGGAGATCCCCCTCGCCGCCCTGCTCACTCCGGCTCTTCCCCGAGCTCACCGTTCGCTCCTCTGCAACCGCCGTGAGCCCCTCTTCCTCTCCCCTCCTCTCTCAAGCTCGCACCCGTCCCGTAGCTTCATTTCCGATCGCGGCCGAGAGCCTCTCGCCGCCGGCCATAGCGTAGCCGTGGCCACAACCGCGCAAGCTCACAACGGAGCGTCTCACCGTGCTCAGGAAGCCCCCAAGAGTCTGACGCACACACCCACTCGCCCTCCCGTGCACCGTAGCACCGACCCCGACCTCACCCGAGCCCCGACGACCGCCAAGGTCGACGCCGGCGACGACTCCGGCCACCCCAGGCCCAACCACCTACACCACTCGACACGGACAAGTGCCCGCGTCCCGTAGATGCCCTCCGCCGGGAAATGGTCGCCGGAGGAGGAAACCCGCACCCCTCCGCCGTCCCTGGCCTTGCCGGCGACGAGCCCCGGGTCAACTCTGGCGAGTTTGACCCAGGTTGACCCTAGTTTGAACCCCCCCCCCTCTGAGTCACTGACATGTGTGGCCGGCTCCTAACTAAAATAGTTTATTTTTTTGTTAGTGCTAATCACACTGTTAGTGGTTGATGACCTCGCTAACTATCCCCCGTCTCACTGACATGTGGGCCCAGGGCCTAACTAACCTAGTTTAGTGCTAACGAAACACTAACTAACTCTGTTAGTTAGTTGTGACACTGACAGATGGGGCCCTCCAGTCAGGTTTGACCTGGGCTGGCGCCTTTGACTCGCTAATGTCACACTGACGCCAGGCTGACGCAGTAAATCCTTTTCTGGATTTATTCTTATATAGAAAATTCCAGAAAATAACCAAAACTTCTAAAATTCATAACTTTTAATCTATAACTCCAAATGCAAAGAGTTATATATGAATTTTGATCAGAAAAATTCGATCTTTCCATCTGTAATGGTTTCATGCATGACAAAACACTTTAACCTTGCTGTTTAGGTGAAATGCGGTAATACACTTATAATGCTTAATAACATAAGCTCCCATTTGAATCTTTGATTCAAATGGACCCATTTCAACTTGTTTCACATTGCATTAGGCAGAACACCTCATATTGCCTTGTCATAGCATGCATAATATTGTTGCATATTGCCATGTGATGATTGTTTTCTGTGGTGTCTTTCGTGGTAGGTTCTGCCTCCGAGGATATTTCCGAGTATCCAGCTGAAGGGCAGTACCCTACTACCACTCCATTAGGAAAGAAACCCCATTGATCATATCGATACAATCCCATGTTCTCGCTTTTTCTCTCACTTACTGCATTAAGACAACAACGTTTCAAACTGCTGCGTGCTACGGTAGTTGAACCCTATCCTCTGCATGACCTGTCATTGCCACAGTAACTAGATGAAACCCACTAGCATGTGTAGGAGTTGATTGAGCCATGTATGTGTTTCCTACCTTGCTATGCCTGCTATGCTTAAGAGTTGAGTCAGGTCTGGTTCATCTGGGTGATGGGCTAGAGTGAAATGATTATGTCGGTAATGTGAGGGATGTGTTGAACATGATTTGGTAAAGGTATCGATGAGAGGCCATGTAGGAGTACATGGTGGGTTGTTTCATTGAGGCCGTCCCTAAGAACTGAGATCTGTATGTGTGATTTAAGAATCAGTTACTACCATACATTGGGCCCGAAACCAATGGACCCTCTCGGCTTCTTAATCACCCTAGTACTCTGTCCAGGAGTTGCAACTAGTTTCTGGTGTTTGTAGGTTATGTGTTGGCGGCCGTGCGTAGCGCTGACCCTAGGGGTGGGCTATGATGCGGTAGATACACCGTGGCCGGGTATGCCGGGCGCCCGTTTGGCGTCTCGGGACCCTGTTCACATCGTTCGGGGCCGTATGTGGAAACCTCGGCCGGACTCCCTGTGGATGGAACCTGGATAGGCGATAAACCTGGACTAGAGACTTGAGTGTTTAGGTAGGCCGTGGCGGACACCCTCGTTGGGCTTCCGCTTGAAGGTTGCCGAGTACATGTCGTGTAAACGACGGTAAGTGGTGAGAGCGTGTATGAAGAAGTACACCCCTGCAGGGTTAACATCATCTATTTGAATAGCCGCGTCCGCGGTAAAGGACTACTTGGTTGCCTATACAGTTCATAGACAAGTTAATGGTTACTACTAAAATACTCAAGATAAGTGTGAGTACCGAGGATGGCCCTCTCGTAGGATGAGGAGGGAGGATCCCCGGTGGAGTATTGTGTTGGTGATTAGTGGACTTGTGTGCGAAAACTATTTTACTAGTGGTGTCTCATAGGATGGCTTAGCCAAGAGTCAAAGCTGGCTTGCTGCAATAACTCCACCACCTTCTTGAGAATGAGCATGTATAGTAGGTTCTGTTGTAAGACTTGCTGAGTACCTTTGTACTCATGTTACTTTAATTATTGTTTTCAGACGACAACACCGCCCCCTCCGATGGGTTTTATGTAGACCTCGACGTCAATGAGTAACCTGCCACCCAGGTGGTGATCCTGGCCATGGAGGGCCCTTTGTAGATAGACAGGCTTCGACAAGCCTTCTTTCTTTCTAGTGTCTGTACTCAGACTATTTGCTTCCGCATGTGCTTGTATGCTTGTATGACTTGAGTGTCAGGTCATGTGACCCCTACATGTATGAACATGTTATGTATGGCTCTCCGGAGCCTTTAAATAAAGTACTTGAGTTGTAGAGTTTTGTTGTGATGCCATGTTGTATTTGCACATATCGAGCATATTGTGTGTATGATTGAAATGCTTGGTATGTGTGAGATCCGACAATCTAGTTGTTTATCCTTGGCAGCCTCTCTTATGGGGAAATGTAGTCTAGTGCTCCTTGAGCCATAGTAGTCTGCTACAGCCCGGTTCACCGGAGTCCTGCTAGCCCAGCACTACTGCTCAGGACACTTGACTGGCCGGCATGTGTTTCACTTCGTTCCTATGTCTGTCCCTTCGGGGAAATGTCATGCGGTGACATCCGGAGTCCTTCCTAGCCTGCTACAGCCCGGGTTCCCTGGAGTCCTGTTAGTCCAGTGATACAGCCCGGATTCACACACTGTTGACTGACATGCTCGATGTGATTCATGTATACCTGTCCCCATAGGTCTGTGCCCCTTTGGGTTCACGACTAGCCATGTCGGCCCGGGTTCTCTGTCATATGGATGCTAGCGACACTATCATATACGTGAGCCAAAAGGCGCAAACGGTCCCGGGCCATGGTAAGGAGACACCCATGGGGATACCGTGCGTGAGGCTGCAATGTGATATGAGGTGTTACCGGCTGATCGATGTGACTTGGAATCGGGGTCCTGACAGCGTTGGCATCAGAGCCGGACTGCCTGTAGGTTCGTTGAGCCAAACTGGTCGATGTCGAGTCTAGAAATGCTTTAGTTATATGTAGGGGAATTGATTGTGGGAGGGAACGTAAGGCTCTTTTTACTCCTTTACCTTATGCGCTCTAATCTGAGTCATTCTCTTCTCTTTCAACGTGGGTTAAGGACTAGGCTCTCTTCTTCTATCAGGTTCACGTGTTACTAATCCGTAGTAGCTTATAGGATTGTTGTTACAAGCCACAGTACAGTTTCTACTACTTTTAGTATGTTGTCAGTTAAATCAGAACCTTGATATGATGTTGTTGAGTGGTATTGCAAACTGTTGTGGATGTCTCAAACCTTTTTCTGAGCATTTACAGCCGTTATGCTGTCCGATTTCTCATAGGAAATTCTAATGCCTTTGCATTATTCTGTGCTTTCAGATGGCCACCCGTTCCCAGAACCAAGTGGTTCGTCTGACCCGGTGCCTCAACGTACCCGGTCACACGGCCATGTTGGTCCGAGTGATGGTCGAGTCAGGCTATCGGTGGTATCCGGAATATACTGTCGAGGAGCAGTTCCGAGACTTCAACCAGAGCCAATATCTTTGTACCGTCAGGATATATCCCTCTTATCCTGGAGCCACTGAGCCCCTTCACTGTTCCTATGGACTTAGGGTCACTATTGAGATGTCTGTGCAGGATGCAGCTTACTCAATGATGACTATCATTCGAGCCAGGACTGCCTTGCTTCAGAACACCGATTTCCGCTACATGCCAGCCTCACTTCCTGGAGCACAGGGGTACTATCAGGCTTTGTACTATGACTCTACACATGAGGATTCACCACTCCGCACCACTGCCGAGATGCTCGAGGATAAGGACCGCGAAAATCGGGCCTTGCGTATGGAGCTTTTCAACTCTCGTGCTGATCACTGGGCCACCTTGACTCAGTTTGCACCTGCGGTATAGGCAGGATACATGGACCTGAGGGACCTGTACCCTGTGCGGTCTGGATTGCCAGATTGTATGGAGTGGCGTGATGTAGGAGGCATCACCCCTCCTCATGGTCCCCGTCTGCCACCGTCTGTGGGACCAAGGCCACATCCGAGTCCCTATGGTCCGCAGGCTCCGCAGGACCATTTGTTTCCAGATGATCATGTTCCACTTTCAGGCTTTGGTGGTGACTTTTATGAGGATTACTACGGCGCCGTCTGAGCTAGTAGTAGTTTCACTAGTGCTGTAATAGTTGTATCCTCCACAGTCCTGCGTGACCGTGGGATACGACTTGGTGTGTATCACGCTCCGGTGGTGTAGAAAAATAATGTATAGGAGCTTGGAATGCCTCCGATGAGATGTAATGTCTTTCACCGTAGTTGTACTCTAGCCTGGGCTTGTACTAAACTATGTATGGTGTGTATGACCAATGGTATACATATGGCAGTTTCTTTATTACCATGTCGTGCAATGAACATCTTAGCATTCCAGGTTATCCATTACATTTTGCACTTCCTTGCCAAGTTTGTGCCATCCTTATCTAAACCATTGTCTTGTTTTTCCTAGGATGGTCAACACCCGCAGCAACCCTGCTGCCCCAGAGCAGGGGGAAACCAGTGCAGCTAGGGGTGAAAATCTGCCCCACCCGCCTTCTCTGGCCGAAGTTATGCTGGAGGCGGAAAGAAACAAGCGTGAGACTAACCGCTTGCTGGAGCGGATTGAGCAGAACACTGCACGCCATCAGCGAAATGACTTGGTGTCAATCAATGACTTTATCAAGTTGTACCCACCAAAGTTTAATCATTCCGTTGACCCCTCGACGTGGATAACTGGCTTCGCAGCATCACCCACAAGCTACTTTCTGCCAACATAGCCGAAGCTGATAAGGTTACCTATGCTGCCTATCACCTCGAAGGCCCTGCTAGCCTTTGGTGGGAAAACTTTGAGGCTATGCGCCCGGTCGGCCAAATCACTACTTGGGTTGAATTCAGTGAGGCTTTCCATGAGCATCACATCCCGGAAGGTCTCATAGATCGTAAGAGGGAAGAGTTCTGCAATTTCACCCAAGGCAGACTGACTGTGGATGCATATAGTCGTGAATTTGGGAATCTGGCACGATATGCTCCTGAAGAGGTATCCACCGACGCTAAGAAGCAGGCAAGGTTCCGCAAGGGACTTAGCCCTGAGCTTCGCCGTGATCATCGTCTGCACGAGTGTACCTCCTTCCAGAAGTTGGTCAATAAAGCCATCAGTGCTGAGACGGGCCAGTCTGACTATGACGCTTCATGCAAGCACTCTCGTGATTTTGGTTCTTCATCCGGCTGTGGATCTTAGAAGCGTCGGGTGTGGATCCCAAGCACGGCACTGTCACCCAGGTTCATTCCGAGGCCATCCTTTGAGGCGCCTCGCCCCAACCAGCAGTTTGCACCATCTAAGCCCTATGGTGGCCCCGCTGCTAATGCTGCTCCACGCCCCAATGTTGTGACATATTTCAAGTGTGGAGAGCCGGGTCACTACAGTCGAGAGTGTCCCCAGAACAACAACCCCAATCAGTCTGGAAAGTCCGTTGGCCGTGGTAAGCCAGCGGGAAAGACATTCTACGCCAAGCCAGCCACCACTGCACGTGGCCATGTCAACTATGTCTCAGCTGAGGAGGCTCATGAGGATGCTAACGTCGTCCTTGGTATGCTCCTTGTTAATTGCCATCCGGCATCTGTTCTTTTTGACACTGGAGCATCTCATTCATTCATATCTGAGAGCTATGCTCGATTGCATAACACGACATTCTGTGACATGCCCACTACCATGGAAATTCAAACCCCTGGCTCTAGATGGCAAACCTCCAGGGTAAGCCATGGGAATGAAATTCTTGTCAATAGACTTGTCTTCCTTGCATCCTTAATAGCTCTCAAGTCCTCTGACATAAACATCATCTTGGGTATGGACTGGATGTCAGCTCATTATGCTAAGATTGATTGTGCCACTAGAACCGTTCAACTTACTCACCCATCAGGCAAGACAGTCAATGTCTTAACTCGAGTGGCCAAGCGCCAGCTTTACTCCCTAAATGCCAACCCCCTTCCAGACTTTGAAGATATTCCGGTAGTCCGAGACTTCCCGGATGTCTTTCCAGAAGAACTGCCAGGTGTTCCACCTGACAGGGATGTCGAGTTTGTGATAGACCTTGTTCCAGGAACCGTCCAATTTCTAGAAGACCCTATAAGATGGCACCCTTAGAACTAGTCGAGCTTAAGAACCAACTCGATGAGTCCTTGAAAAAAGGTTTCATCCGTCCTAGTTCCTCCCCTTGGGCTTGCCCCGTCCTCTTCGTCAAGAAGAAGGATGGAATGGATCGGATGGTTGTAGATTACCGACCTGTCAACTTGGTCACTATCAAGAACAAGTATCCGCTTCCCAGGATCAACGATCTATATGATCAGCTCGCTGGATCCTCAGTCTTTTCCAAGATGGATTTGAGGTTGGGCTACCATCAAATCAAAATCAAAAACGGGGACATTCCCAAAACAGCCTTTGTTACTCGCTATGGCCAATACGAGTACACCGTCATGTCATTCGGTTTAATCAATGCCCCAGCCACCTTCTCTCGGTTAATGAACTCGGTCTTCATGGAGTATTTGGATAAATTCATCATAGTATACCTCGATGATATACTCATCTACTTCAAGAGTGAGGAGGAACATGCCGAACATCTAAGGCTGGTATTGATGAAACTTCGAGAGCATCGCCTTTATGCCAAATTCTCCAAGTGTGAATTTTGGTTGGCAGAAGTGACCTATCTAGGCCATGTAATCTCTGGTAAGGGTATTTCTATCAATCCCGAGCAAGTTCAAGCCGTCCTTGATTGGACTCCACCTGAAACGGTCAAGCAAGTTCGGAGCTTCCTTGGCTTAGCGAGCTATTGTCGCCGCTTTGTCGAGAATTTCTTCAAGGTTGCTAAACCTCTAACTGAACTCCTTAAGAAAGATTAAAAGTTCGAGTGTACCCGACAGTGCGAGTTCAGCTTTCAGGAACTGAAAAGACGCCTGACATCTGCTCCCGTACTGGTACCACCAGATTTCTCCAAGGACTTTCTTATCTATTGCGACGCCTCGCGACAAGGACTAGGTTGCATACTCATGCAAGATCGTCAGGTAATTGCCTATGCTTCACGGAAACTACACCCCCATGAGGAAAACTATCCCACACATGATCTAGAGCTTGCAGCGGTAGTCCATGCACTTAAAACTTGGCGACATTACCTTCTCGGTAATCGTTGCGAGATCTTCACCGATCACCAAAGTTTGAAATATATCTTCACCCAACCGGATTTGAATCTCAGGCAAAGACGTTGGGTCGAGTTGATCTCGGATTACGACTTATGAATAACTTACACCCCGGGCAAAGCCAATGTCATGGCTGATGCGCTAAGTCGAAAATCTTATTGTAACAACCTGATGTTACAACAAAGTCAACCACTTCTCCACGAGGAATTTCGTAAGCTTAACCTTCACATTGTTCCTCAAGAATTCCTATCCACCCTCGTGGCGAAACCTACCCTTACGGATCAGATCATCAAGGCACAGAAGGTAGATCCGGGAATCTCCCGTATTAAGAGAAACATTAAGAAAGGAGTCGCGAATTGTTTCTCTGTTGATGATCAAGGTGTCGTATACTTTGGAAACCGCTTAGTGGTTCCCAAAGCATGAAACCTGAGGCGGCTGATTCTTAAGGAAGCTCATGAATCCCCTCTCACCATTCATCCCGGTAGTACTAAAATGTATCAAGACCTACGCCAGAGGTTTTGGTGGACTAGGATGAAGAGATAAATTGCTCAATACATTGCTAGTTGCGACGTCTGCCGTCGTGTTAAAGCAGAGCATCAACGGCCTGCTGGCACCCTTCAACCCATGGCTATTCCTGGGTGGAAATGGGATAAAATCAGTATGGATTTCATTACTGGGTTTCCCAGGACCAGGAGGGGGAATAATGCCATCTTCGTCGTGATCGGTCGTCTTTCCAAGGTGGCCCACTTTCTACCTGTTCGTGAGAGTATCACCGCTAGCCAACTAGCTGACTTATACATCTCCCGAATAGTGTCTCTTCATGGTGTTCCATTGGAAATTAACTCAGACCGTGGGAGTCTCTTCACCTCTCGATTTTTGGGAAGTTTCCAAAATGCTATGGGAACTCGTCTCTCTTTTAGCACCGCCTTCCACCCCCAATCAAGTGGTAAATTAGAGCGAGTCAATCAAATTCTGGAGGATATGCTCCGAGCTTCTGTCATCTCATTCGGAATGGATTGGGAGAAATGCCTTCCATTCGCGGAATTCGCTTATAACAATAGTTATCAAGCTAGCTTGGGCAAATCTCCTTTTGAAGTTCTCTATGGACGAAAATGTCGAACACCCCTTAAATGGTCAGAAACCGGGGAAAGACAACTCTTTGGCCCAGATATGATTCAGGAAGCAGAAGAGCAGGTTCGCGTTATTCGTGAGAAATTGAAAACAGCCCAATCTCGTCAAAAGAGCCAATATGATCGTAAACATAAGCTCATGACTTATGAAGTCGGCGAGAAGGCTTACCTTCGGGTTACTCTGTTAAAGGGAACCCATCGTTTCGGTATCAAAGGCAAATTGGCTCCTCATTACATTGGACCCTTTCGCATTCTTACCAAACGAGGGGAAGTTGCATACCAATTGGAACTACCTCCGCATCTTTCCAGAGTTCATGATGTCTTCCACGTTTCTCAACTCAGGTGTTGCTTCACGGATCCTATCCGTGGAGTGGACCACGAAACACTTGATCTACAAGATAATCTTTCATATCGGGAATATCCTGTTCGTATACTTGATCAAGCCGAGCGTACCACTCGACGCCATAACATCAAGTTTCTCAAGGTTCAATGGTCACACCATTCCGAAAAGGAAGCCACTTGGGAAAGGGAGGATCGTCTTCGACTCGAGTACCCCATCTTCTTCCCAACGGATCCTAAATCTCGGGACGAGATTCTTTTGAGTGGGGGTGAGTTGTCACACCCTTGCTAGTTCATGCATTAGAATGTTGCATCATGTTTAATTTCCCAGAAAACTGAAATGGGGATGACACAACCCCCAGCACCCCCCCTGGAACAACTAGGGTTTACTAAAAAAATTCAATGAACCTGAAATGCCCTTCTAAAAAGCCCACCCTTTTTGTTTTAGGTTAAAACCTTTGACAAAAATGGAGCACATTTTTCTAGGACATCTTAAGGTCATTGGATTAATCCATATAGTATTTGCATTTGGGCATTTAAATGCTATAAAATATTTTAAATGCTCAAATAATCATAAACTAAAATGTTTACTGTTGGATATACTCTAAGCAGTAGCCATGATTAATTTTATGATTTTTGGAAATGCCCTGGCATTTTTAATAAAGCCCTAGAGTTACAGAAATAATAGAAAATAAATAAAAATAGAAAAAGAGAGAGGGAAAGGAACTTACCTGGCGCAACCCACCTAGCCCACTGGCCGGCCCAGCACTGTGCTGGCACGTGCCAGTCATCGCCTACCTCTGCCAGTAGGTAGAGGAGGGACACGGCGACCGCGCCCGAGCTCGCCACGCCACCTCCCTGCTCACCTGCTTCACCTGGTCACCGCCTCGACGCCGCGTACGTCTCCTCGGTGCCGCCCCAGACTGCCCGACACCTCACACTCCCCCTGCTCTCTCCCCCACTCCCCCGATGCCATGGCCGACGCAGCCGCGCCCGCGCCGTCGTGAAAGCTGCGGCCACCGCCGTCCACTCATCGCCTCGCCGTGCCAAAAAGCTCCGCCGTCGTCCACTGCTTCGCCTCGACCCATCCCCGAGCGCTCGCTCGCCCCGGAGACGCTACACCGAGCTCGTCCCGATCCGCCATCGCCGGAGATCCCCCTCGCCGCCCTGCTCGCTCTGGCTCTTCCCCGAGCTCGGCGTTCGCTCCCCTGCAACCGTCGTGAGCCCCTCTTCCTCTCCCCTCCTCTCTCAAGATCGCACCCGTCCCATAGCATCATTTCCCACCGCGGCCGAGAGCCTCTCGCCCCGGCCATGGCGCAGCCGTGGCCATAGCCGCGCAAGCTCACAATGGAGCGTCTCACCGTGCTGAAGAAGACCCCAGGAGTCTAACGCACACACCCACTCGCCCTCCCATGCACCGTAGCACCGACCCCAACCTCACCCGAGCCCCGGAGACCGCCAAGGTCGACGCCGGCGACGACTCCGGCCACCCCAGGCCCAACCACCTACACCACTCGACGCGGACGAGTGCCCGCGTCACGTAGATGCCCTCCGTCAGCCAAATGGTCGCCGGAGGAGGAAACCCGCACCCCTCCGCCGTCCCTGGCCTTGCCGGCGACGAGCCCTGGGTCAACTCTGGCGAGTTTGACCCAGGTTGACCTTAGTTTGACCCCCCTGAGTCACTGACATGTGGGCCGGCTCCTAACTAAAATAGTTTATTTTTTTGTTAGTGCTAATCACACTGTTAGTGGTTGATGACCTCGCTAACTATCCCCCGTCTCACTGACATGTGGGCCCAGGGCCTAACTAACCTAGTTTAGTGCTAACGAAACACTAACTAACTCTGTTAGTTAGTTGTGACACTGACAGATGGGGCCCACCAGTCAGGTTTGACCTGGGCTGGCGCCTTTGACTCGCCAATGTCACACTGACGCCAGGCTGACGCAGTAAATCCTTTTCTGGATTTATTCTCATATAGAAAATTCCAGAAAATAACCAAAACTTCTAAAATTCATAACTTTTAATCTATAACTCCAAATGCAAAGAGTTATATATGAATTTTGATCAGAAAAATTCAATCTTTCCATCTGTAATGGTTTCATGCATGACAAAACACTTTAACCTTGCTGTTTAGGTGAAACAAGATAATACACTTATAATGCTTAATAACATAAGCTCCCATTTGAATCTTTGATTCAAATGGACCCATTTCAACTTGTTTCACATTGCATTAGGCAGAACACCTCATATTGCCTTGTCATAGCATGCATCATATTGTTGCATATTGCCATGTGATGATTGTGTTCTGTGTTGTCTTTTGTGGTAGGTTCTACCTCCGAGGATATTTCCGAGTATCCAGCTGAAGGGCAGTACCCTACTACCAGTCCATCAGGCAAGCAGCCCCATTGATCATATCGATACAATCCCATGTTCTTGCTTCTGCTCTCACTTACTGCATTAGGACAACAATGTTTCAAACTGCTGCGTGCTACGGTAGTTGAACCCTATCCTCTGCATGACCTGTCATTGCCACAGTAACTAGATGAAACCCACTAGCATGTGTAGGAGTTGATTGATCCATGTATGTGTTTCCTACCTTGCTATTCCTGCTATGCTTAGAGTTGAGTCAGGTCTGGTTCATCTGGGTGATGGGCTAGAGTGAAATGATTATGTCGGTAATGTGAGGGATGTGTTGAACATGATTTGGTAAAGGTGTCGATGAGAGGCCATGTACGAGTACATGGTGGGTTGTTTCATTGAGGCCGTCCCTAAGAACTGAGATCTGTATGTGTGATTTAAGAATCAGTTACTACCATACATTGAGCCCAAAACCAATGGACCCTCTTGACTTCTTAATCACCCTAGTACTCTGTCCAGGAGTTGCAACTAGTTTCAGGTGTTTGTAGGTCATGTGTTGGCAGCCGTGCGTAGCGTTGGCCCTAGGGGTGGGCTATGATGTGGTAGATACACCATGGCCGGGTATGCTGGGCGCCCGTTTGGCGTCTCGGAACCCTGTTCACATCGTTCGGGGCCGTATGTGGAAACCTCGGCCGGACTCCCTGCGGATGGAACCTGGATAGGCGATAAACCTGGACTAGAGACTTGAGTGTTTAGGTGGGCCGTGGCCGACACCCTCGTTGGGCTTCCGCTTGAAGGTTGTCGAGTACATGTCGTGTAAATGACGGTAAGTGGTGAGAGCGTGTATGAAGAAGTACACCCCTGCAGGGTTAACATCATCTATTCAAATAGCCGCATCCGCGGTAAAGGACTACTTGGTTGCCTATACAGTTCATAGACAAGTTAATGGTTACTACTAAAAGACTCAAGATAAGTGTGAGTATCGAGGATGGCCCTCTCATAGGATGACGAGGGAGGATCCTCGGTGGAGTATTGTGTTGGTGATTAGTGGACTCGTGTGCGAAAACTATTTTACTAGTGGTGTCTCGTAGGATAGCTTAGCCAAGAGTCAAAGCTGGCTTGCTGTAATAACTCCACCACCTTCTTGAGAATGAGCATGTATAGTAGGTTCTGTTGTAAGACTTGTTGAGTACCTTTGTACTCATGTTGCTTTAATTACTGTTTTCAGACGACAACACCGCCCCCTCCGATGGGTTTTATGTAGACCTCGACGTCGATGAGTAACTTGCCACCCAGGTGGTGATCCTGGCCATGGAGAGCCCTTTGTAGATAGACAGGCTTCGACAAGCCTTCTTTCTTTCTAATGTCTGTACTCAGACTATTTGCTTCCGCATGTGCTTGTATGCTTGTATGACTTGAGTGTCGGGTCATGTGACCCCTACATGTATGAACATGTTATGTATGGCTCTCCAGAGCCTCTAAATAAAGTACTTGAGTTGTAGAGCTTTGTTCTGATGCCATGTTGTATTTGCACATATCAAGCATATTGTGTGTATGATTGAAATGCTTGGTATGTGTGGGATCCGACAATCTAGTTGTTTATCCTTGGCAGCCTATCTTGTGGGGAAATGTAGTCTAGTGCTCCTTGAGCCATAGTAGTCTGCTACAGCCCGGTTCACCGGAGTCCTGCTAGCCCAGCACTACTGCTCAGGACACTTGACTGGCCGGCATGTGTTTCACTTCGTTCCTATGTCTGTCCCTTCGGGGAAATGTCATGCGGTGACATCCGGAGTCCTGCCTAGCCTGCTACAGCCCAGGTTCCTCGGAGTCCTGTTAGCCCAATGCTACAGCCCGGATTCACACGCTGTTGACCGACATGCTCGATGTGATTCATGTATGCCTGTCCCCATAGGTCTGTGCCGCTTTGGGTTCACGACTAGCCATGTCGGCCCGGGTTCTCTATCATATGGATGCTAGCGACACTATCATATACGTGAGCCAAAAGGCGCAAACGGTCCCGGGCCATGGTAAGGCGACACCCGTGGGGATACCGTGCGTGAGGCCGCAATGTGATATGAGGTGTTACCGGCTAGATCGATGTGACTTGGAATCGGGGTCCTGACAACTTCACCATTATTTGGGCCTAGGGGAAGGCATTGGGAAGTAATAAGTAGATGATGGGTTGCTAGATTGACAGAAACTTAAACCCTAGTTTATGCGTTGATTCGTAAGGGGCTGATTTGGATCCACATGTTTCATGCTATGGTTAGATTTATCTTAATTCTTCTTTCGTTGTTGCAGATGCTTGTGAGAGGGATTAATCATAAGTGGGAGGCTTGTCCAAGTAAGGGCAGCACCCAAGCACCGGTCCGCCCACATGTCAACTTATCAAAGAAACGAACGTGAATCATATGAGCATGATGAAAACTAGCTTGACAGTAATTCTCATGTGTCCTCGGGAGCGTTTTTCTTTATACTCCCTCCATCCGGAAATACTTGTCCTCGAAATGGTTGTATCTAGACTTGTTTTAGTTATAGATACATTCATTTTATCCATTTCCAAGACAAGTATTTCCGGACGGAGGGAGTATAAGAGTTTTCCAGGCTTGTGCTTTGCTACAAAAAGGATTGTGCCACCTTGCTGCACCTTAGTTACTTTTGTTACTTGTTAACCATTACGAATTATCTTATCACACAACCATCTGTTACCGATAATTCATGTCGCTTGAAGCTACGTCGGTATTTCCCCAAAGAGGAAGGGATGATGCAGCAGAGTGCCGGTAGGTATTTCCCTCAGATATGAAACCAAGGTTATCAAACTAGTAGGAGAACCAAGCAACACAACATAAACAGCCCCTGCACACAAATAACAACACCTCGCAACCGAACGAGTTAAATGGGTTGTCAATCCCTTTCGGGTAACGGCGCCAGAAATGGTGCGTGGATGGGAGATAAATTTGTGATAGATTGAATAAATAGATCACAAATAAAATAAAATGCAGCAAAGTATTTTCATATTTTTGGTTTAGTAGATCTGAAAATAAAAGCAAATAAAAGGTAGATCGCAAAGGCAAATATATGAGAAAGAAGACCCGGGGCCGTAGGTTTCACTAGTGGCTTCTCTCGAGAAAAATAGCAAACGGTGGGTAAACAAATTACTATTGGGTAATTGATAGAACCTCAAATAATTATGACGATATCCAGGAAATGGTCATTACATAGGAATCACGTCCAAGATTAGTAGACCGACTCCTGCCTGCATCTACTACTATTACTCCACACATTGACCACTACCCAGCATGCATCTAGTGTAGTAAGTTCATGAAAAAATGGAGTAATGCAATAAGAACGATGACATGATGTAGATGAGATCCGTTTATCTATGGAGGTAGATATAGATCCCATCTTTTTATCCTTAGTAGCAACGATACATATGTGTCGGTTCCCTTTCTGTCACTGGGATCAAGCACCGTAAGATCGAACCCACTGCCGGGCACCTCTTCCCATTGCAAGATAAATAGATCAAGTTGGCCATACAAAACCCAAATATTGGAGAAGAAATACGAGGCTATAAGAGATCATGCATAAAAGAGATCAAAGAAACTCAAATACTTTCATGGATATAAAAAGATAGATGTGATCATAAACTCAAAGTTCATTGATCCCAACAAACACACCGCAAAAGAGTTACATCATATGGATCTCTAAGAGACCATTGTATTGAGAATCAAGAGAGAGAGAGAGATGAAGCCATCTAGCTACTAACTAAGGACCCGAAGGTCTACAAAGAACTACTCACGCATCATCGGAGAGGCACCAATGGAAGTGGTGAAACCCTCCGTGATGGTGTCTAGATTGGATCTGGTGGTTCTGGAATCTGCGGTGGCTGGATGAATATTTCGTCGACTCCCCTAGGGTTTTGGGAATATTAGGGTATTTATAGAGCAAAGAGGCGGTCCGGGGGGCACCCGAGGTGGGCACTGATACGTCTCCAACGTATCTATAATTTTTGATTGCTCCATGCTATTATATTATCTATTTTGGGTGTTAATGGGCTTTATTTTACACTTTTATATCATTTTGGGACTAACCTACTAACCGGAGGCCCAGCCCAAATTGTTGTCTTTTTGCCTATTTTAGGGTTTCGAAGAAAAGGAATATCAAACGGAGTCCAAATGGAATGAAACCTTCGGGAACATGATTTTCTCAACAAACGTGATCCAGGAGACTTGGACTGGGTGTCAAGAAACAACGGAGGAAGCCATGAGGCAGAAGGGCGCGCCTACCCCCCTGGGCGCGCCCTCCACCCTCGTGGGCCCCCTGTTGCTTCACCGACGTACTTCTTCCTCCTATATATATATATATATATATCCACGTACCCCCCAAACATCCAGGAGCACCACGAAAACCTAATTCCACCGCCGCAACCTTCTGTACCCGAGAGATCCCATCTTGGGGCCTTTTCCGGAGCTTCGCCGGAGGGGGCATTGATCACGGAGGGCCTCTACATCAACTCCATGACCTCTCCGATGATGTGTGTATTGGAGATATGCCCTAGAGGCAATCATCTATGATGATATTTCCTATGTGTTTATGAATAAAGATAGTCCTTGGACATTATCAATGATGTGTATCAACAAGTACGTGACTTGTTTGCGGGACTAGGACTATGCGTTGTATGATGACTGTCCTAAAAGGTCCCTAGTCGAAAGGGTTGTGTGGACGCGCAGCCAACTAGACTAGCATATGACACGGTCAATGGCTTGGTCTCACTAGCCATGGAGCATTGGATGCTAACCGGATAATATGGACTTGGAAGGATCTTGTCGGATTCGACGTAGTCGGATCCGAGTCGAGATAAGGTCCAAGTCAGACAAACGCAGCGATATGTCATCTGTGAGTCTCTAGTACAACATATGTTCTATGTCCTAAGACCTGAGCTGACGCATGTACTCGGGATGGTGACAAACTTGCTTTGGGCCGACCAAACGCTACTCCGTAACTGGGTAGTTATAAAGGTAGGTTTCGGGTTTGTCCAGAACCATGCTGCGAGACGTGGTCGAGCAAGATGGGATTTTCCCCTCCGATCAGGAGAGATATACTCTAGGCCGCTCGTGTGATCCGACCAGGATAACCATGGCCATGCGACAAGGATTATGAGATAATCCGGTTTGTGCTCGGCATCACTGGAACAAGAAAGAGGTCGGGCTAGCACAAGGATGACAGACTCGCCTTGAGCTCAACAACATATATCGTGTGGCAAAATGAATGGAAGTGTGATGTACAGGTTCGCTAACCAGCTTCATAGTCTGCTTGGTGTTCTGCATGCCTTGCTAGAGGCCACTACCAACCGTGCAGTTCGGAGGTGATCCGAACTGCGACCAAGCCGACTTGAACCTAAGGGGTCGCGCGCTTAAGGGAATGAACCTACGAGGTCGGATCCGAAGACACTGGTCGGATGTGATCCGAACTGTATTCGGATTGTGGCCGAGTAGACTTATGGGCTTTAGGGTCCGTACGAGGCCCAAGTGTTGAGCCCGCGACGGACGCCTATATATAGTGGAGGTGCCGCGCACTCACGGAGCTGATCGCTTTGGCGCTGTCACTAGGGTTTGCATGTGTTGCGAATAGACACCTCCACTCGCCGCCGGTTGTGTGATCGGACCAAGCAGTCCGTTGCACGATGTTCCTCCTGCACGCGCGGATACCGTTAGAGGCGGTGCACTTGTGCCGCTCCGGTGAACCTGTACGTGGGAACCGACCACTGGCTGTACGAGGGAGATCGGACGAGGAGGAGACGATCCACGCGGACGCGCTGCCCCAACTCTTCTTCCTCGGCACGACACTGTGCGTCTAGTGGTAACGAACTATGATCCATCTCCCGTAGTATGTTCTTGGTTGTTCTGCGCGTAGGAAATTTTAATTTGCAGTCGACACACCCTACCATAGATCCCAACAGTGTGAGTAGTTTACTTCAGACCTATGGGTCCATAGTTATTAGCTAGATGGCTTCTTCTCTCTCTTTGGATCTCAATACAAAGTTCTCCTCGATCTTCTTGGAGATCTATTCGATGTAATCTTCTTTTGCGGTGTGTTTGT
Organism: Triticum urartu; assembly: GCF_003073215.2. NCBI lineage: Eukaryota > Viridiplantae > Streptophyta > Magnoliopsida > Poales > Poaceae > Triticum > Triticum urartu. The sequence goes on along the minus strand of NC_053026.1, from coordinate 418,716,240 downwards.
CGAGATCTGATGAAATGTGGGTTTATGATCCATTTTATCTATGAACAATATTTGAATCTCCTCTAAATTATTTTATGTATGATTGGTTTATCTTCGCAAGTCTCTTCGAATTATCAGTTTGGTTTGGCCTACTAGATTGATCTTTCTTGCAATGGGAGAAGTGCTTAGCTTTGGGGTTCAATCTTGCGGTGTCCTTTCCCAGTGACAGCAAGGGCAGCAAGGCACGCATTGTATTGTTGCCATCGAGGATAAAAAGATGGGGTTTATATCATATTGCATGAGTTTATCCCTCTACATCATGTCATCTTCCTTAAAGCATTACTCTGTTCCTATGAACTTAATACTCTAGATGCATGCTGGATAGGGGTCGATGTGTGGAGTAATAGTAGTATATGCAGAATCGTTTCGGTCTACTTGTCGCGGACGTGATGCATATATATATGATCATACCTAGATATTCTCATAACTATGCTCAATTCTATCAATTGCTCGACAGTAATTCGTTTACCCACCGTAATACTTATGCTCTTGAGAGAAGCCACTAGTGAAACCTATGGCCCCCGGGTCTATCTTTCATCATATCAATGTTCCAATACTTAGTTATTTCCTTTGCCGTTTATTTTACTTTGCATCTTTATTTCTCTTTATCATAAAAATACCAAAAATATTATCTTATCATATCTATCAGATCTCACTCTCGTAAGTGACCGTGAAGGGCTTGACAACCCCTTTATCGCGTTGGTTGTGAGGTTCTTATTTGTTTGTGTAGGTGCGTGGGACTTGAGCGTGATCTCCTACTGGATTGATACATTGGTTCTCAAAAACTGAGTGAAATACTTACGCTACTTTGCTGCATCACCCTTTCCTCTTCAAGGGAAAACCAACGCAATGCTCAAGAGGTAGCAAGAAGGATTTCTGGCGCCGTTGTCGGGGAGATTCGCGCCAAGTCATGTCAAGATTTAACTCCCAACAACAGGTCATTTCAGGTGCCGTTGCCAAGTCAAGACATACCAAGTACCCATCACAAACTCTTATCCCTCGCATTATTATTTGCCATTTGCCTCTCATTTTCCTCTCCCCCACTTCACCCTTGCCGTTTTATTCGCCCTCTCTCTCCGTTCCCCTTCTCTTTCCCTTTGCCTCTTTTGCCCGTTTCTTGTTTGCTTGTGTGTTGGATTGCTTGCTTTTCACGATGGCTCAAGATAACACTAAATTGTGTGACTTTGCTAATACCACCAACAATGATTTTCTTAGCACTCCGATTGCTCCTCTTACCGATGTTGAATCTTGTGAAATTAATATTGCTTTGTTGAATCTTGTCATGAAAGATCAATTTGCCGGCCTTCCTAGTGAAGATGTCGCTACCCATCTAAACAACTTTGTTGATTTGTGTGATATGCAAAAGAAGAAAGATGTGGATAATGATATTGTCGGCTGGTAGGTGCGACATATGCCAACGGGTGGCTTATCATTGTGGGAGCCAGTAAGACATCGCCGGTGCCTGGAAACGGGATGAGGCGAAGACATGCACGCCAGCGAATCTTACCCAGCTTCGGGGCTCTCCGTGGAGATAACACCCCTACTGTTTCTCTGCGGGGCCTCCGCATGATCACTGGATGAACAAGTAGCTACACGATGCCCCTGGAGCTGTTTGGTGAGAGGAGGAAGAAGGGCACGGCTCGCTCTCTTCTTCTCCTTATGTGGTGTCTAAAACTAGCAAGGATCAACCCTTTGCATGGATGTCCCGGGGGTTTTATATAGGCCTACCCCCCAGGGGTACAATGGTAAACCGGCTGGGCGCGGGGCCCAGCCGTCTGTGTCTACACTCGCCGGCTTCTGCGCCGGCTGCTGGGGCCCGCCGGCTGGTGGGTCCCGCCGGCTGCCGGCTCCTTGGCCGACAGGCAGGCCCCACTGTCCAGGGCCTGGTCGGTGGTTGGTTACTGTTGCTCAATCCTGGTGACGAGGGCTTCGCCGAGGTGGGCGTGGCTACAGTGCCGCCGTCCGGCGGGTGATCACTGTAGCCTCACCGCGTCTTGTCTCCTTAATGGGGCATCCTCTCCGAGGATGGGGCAAGCCGGATGTGGAGAGCCGGCTCTGTCTCGGGCCGACTGGGGGAGGCCTGGCCACCTTCGGGTGTATCTCTGCCCGAAGGGGCCCACCACCCGTGGGCCACACTGGCAGCCCGTCGTGGATGACATCAGGGGCAACGTGGTAACAGTGCTGCGCCGGACGGGTCATGGCCACCCGTACGGCGCACTGTGCCAGGCGTGCTTCGGGATTTGGGGGTGGCAGGCTTTACTGTAGCCACGCCCCGTCACATCGCCGTTACATGGATGCAGACTTTGAGGGTACGATCTTAACCGCTTTGTGGGAGCCGGCTTCTTGCAGTCGGCCTTCTCGCGGCCGGCTCCTCGGAGCCGGCCCTCCCGTGGCTCTCTTCATGAGGGCTGAAGTCGGGCCGCCTTCCGATAGTCGGCCTGGGAGTCAGCCGGCAAGGGGAAGGCGGTCCCATGTCTTGGTTTCTTGAGGGCCGGATGGGCTCGTAATTTTTTCAGAAGGGCCAGGGGGAGCCGGCTAGGCTACCCATGGTTATTTACTCCGAAAGTAGTCCCCGAAGCTGATCGAGCTCCGAGGCTAACAAAGGGACGAGAAGCTTGGTCAGTTTCCTACCCTGAGGGGTCGGCTTCGTTTGCGCGCGCCGTCTTTGGAATAGCTCCGTTTCTCGTAGGCGGGAACGCGGGTCGGCCTGCGAGCTGACCGCGCGCCATCCCGCGGGCCACGTGGCAAGGAGATCCTGCCAACGCACACGCGCGACGGGACGCCGCCATAGGCCCGGGCCCGCAACTCCTTTGCCTCGGTCCGAGTGCGGATCTTCTGCGGCCCACATGGACCGCTCGCCTTCCCGTGGCGGTTTTATCACGCCATTAGGGCGCAATAATCGCGGTACGTGGGGGAGTGGGCGCAGTTGATCCCCACATTCCCCCACGCCGCGCCTCCTCGGCTCCGCCGTGCGGGTCTATAAGTAGGGGGAGGAGGGGGGCGGCAGAGGCTCGCACGCTCTCCCTCGCTCCACCCCTTCTTTCACTCTTTCTCCTTCCTTCCGCTGCTGCAGCACCCATCGCCACGCCGTTTCTCCGTCGAACCTCTCGGTTCCCTTGGTCCCGCCGCAGCGGGGTCGCGCGCGTCTCTGCCGTTGCTTTGTCTTGCTCCCCGTCGCATCGCCCCCATGGCGCTGTCGAGCTCGTGGGACGGCTCCAATGTCCACGAGGATCACGTCGAGTTCCTCCGCCGGACGCGGCGCCTGCCAGGCGAGAACTTCGTGCGGGTTCGTCGGGCACCGGAGAAGGAGATCTCGCCGGCGCCGGAGGAAGGCGAGCGGGTGATCTTCCGCTCGCACTGCCTGTGCGGCTTCGGCCTCCCGGCGAGCGGATTTCTTCGAGCCTTCCTCGAATTCTACCACCTCCAGCCGCATCACCTAATGCCCAACGCGGGGATGCTGCTGTCGGCCTTCGTCACCCTGTGCGAGGGCTTTCTTGGGGTTCTCCCCACTCTCGAGCTCTGGGGGGAATTCCTCCAGAGCAAGCTCGGCACCATCGTTGCGGGCGTGCCCGCCCCCTGCGGAGCCTTCATCGCCATGAGGCGGACGGGGGAGAACAATCCGTTCAGGCCCATCCCGCTGATCTAGTCGGTGAAGCTTTGGCAGAAGTCTTACTTCTACGTGAAGAACGTCGCCCAGCAAGGCGACTACGTCAACCTGCCGGCTTACGTAGCCGGCCCGCCGGCTGGGAGGCAACCCTCGTGGAGCTACCGGGCCAGGTCGTTGTCTCAGGCCGGGAACGCAGCCGTCTCCCGGCTCCGGGTGATGATCCAGTCGGAAGGCCTGACCGGAGCCGACTTGGTGGCCGCCTTCGTGGAGCGCCGGGTACTTCCGCTCCAAGGCCGGCCACACATGATCTGCCAAATGAGCGGCCGCTTCGACCCGTGCCGGCTGAGCAACAGGGAGATGCCTCATGCGGAGGTGTCTTACATGGTGAACTACATCTCCAACTCCAAGCTCACCGAAGATTGGCGATACGGCAAGGGTCCGTATTCCCGCGCCAACCCTCCGCCGACAGCAAGTTTTTCCTCTTTTCTTCCTTTTGTAGCCGGCCTTATGATAGCTGACTTCTGATTAGTTGGTTCTCCCTTGGCAGAACCCTCTTCTTCCGTCGACGACCGGGGCCACAGGGGTAGAGAGCCAGCTCCTCCCCGACCGCACGGTGGACGACGCCGACGATCCGGACCTGGGAGCGGCCGCCATGGAAGACACCATCATGGGGGAAGGCGACGAGGCAGGAAGTGCGAGGCCCGGAGATGGCTTCGAGGACTGGCCGGATGATGACAAGGTCGAAGCCGTCCAGCACCGCCAGCCGGCGCCTGACCTTCAAGGCGCGGGCTCGTCCGCTGCGCCGACTGCCCGTGGCGGCGCGCAGAAGCGCCGGGCTGCGTTGACCTTCTTCGGCAGCCGGCCGAAGAAACCCAAGGCTTCCACGGCGGCGACTAAGCGGGACGAGGCGGCCGCGAAGGCGGCCCGCTTCCGCAAGGCGGTGAAACATCCGCAGGCGATCTCGGCGTAAGTCGTCGAATGTCTTGTATATTTCATATATATTTTTATTGTTCTTTTCGATTGAAAACCCTTCTAACCCTTTCCTCGCCGGTCGGGCAGGGCACTGCTTTCCCTTGAGCGCGGTCCTGGCGGCTCCATAGTCGGGCCGACTGGAGGGTCCTCCAGCTCCCGTCGCGTGGACCCCCGCGCCGACCATAGGGAGGCCACGGAGCGGAACGCATGTGAGGCGTGGGAGGAGCGGGAGGTGGCGGAGCGAAGGGCCGCCCAGGCGGCGAAGGAGCAGGCCGATGCGGCAGCCAAGGCCTGGGCGGAGGCGGCAGCCGCGGAGACGGAGGCGGAGGCTTCGCACAACCAGCCTCCGCTGCTCGTCATTCCCCTCCGCGCCGTGGCCCCCGACATCCCTGTGCCTCCGTTGGACGAGGTCGACCAAGAACCTCCGGTGATGGAGAGGAGGGAGGTCCATGTGGCCTCCATGGAAGGGACGCCGCAGACGGCGCCGACCGGAGGAGGCCAAAGCGGCCAATCCGCTGCCGCGCCAGAGCAGCTGGCCGAGAGTGAGCCGGAAGCAGGAGCTGGCCTCGAGGTGCAGCCGGCAATGCGCCGGCGCGCGGGGGGAGGCACCGCCACGCCGGAGCCGCACCGAGTTACGGGTGCCAGCCAGACGGCGGAGGCCCTGGAGGCGGCCAGCACCAGCACGTCCGAGTGGACTCCCAGCGGGGGGACGGGCGAGCTGAACGTGGCGGCCCAAGAGGTTGGGAACCGGCTTCAGGCCCAAGCCGCCTCGCTGCAGCAATACACCCAAGAGTTCCTTGCGACGCGGGCCGTCATCCGGGTGAGTCTTCTAGCCTTGGTTGTTTTGTTCTCTTGATTTCTTCCATGGGGGCGCGTCAGCGCACCCACTGGGTGTAGTCCCCGAGTTCCGAGTCGGCTACTGCGCAGGCGGCTCGGAACTTACTAGGTCCTGACAACCATCTTATACCCGCCTCTTGTCTGTTCTTTCAGGAGTATCATAACCTCCGCGCTGCTGCCTTCAACTCCCAGGCTCAGGAGCTAGGCCGGAGAACCGAAGACCTGATCAGCAGCCGGAGTGCGTACTTGGTTTCGTTCATCTCCTGTGGGGGCGCGTCAGCGCACCCACTGGGTGTAGTCCCCGAGATTCGGGACGACTGCTGAGCAGTCGGGTCGGATCTTCCCTGACGACTTCTTCCTTATTGGTTTTTCTTTTGTCTTTCGTGCTCGCAGGAGCCAATGCCGACTTGAGGGGGCAGCTCAGCGAGGCGCAGGCCGCCCTTCGCACCAAGGAAAATGAGTACGACGCCTTGGTCCTGGAGCGTGACCGCCTGGCCAAGAAGCTGGCTGACCAGGAGGAGAGCCACAAGGCGGCCCTGAAGAAGGCGCAGGATAACGAAGACGCCCTGAAGGCCGAGTTCGAGACTGAAGCGGCGGGCTGGGCTGAGACCAGGCAAGCGCTGAATGAAGGCTTCGGCCATATTGAGGATTTGATCGACGGTAAGCCACCTTCCTCGCTCCTTGCTTGCCCCTTGCCGCCTGATTTGTGTTCTGACTTGTGTTGCTTTTTATTCTTTGTGCAGACTACTTTCCCGGCTACTCCGTCTTCGCTACCCAAACCATCGAGGCCCATCGCGAAGTGCGCCGTCAGGCGGGGGCCGACGTCACGGCGGACGCGAGCTGGACGCTTGAGGAGCAACTCTTGATGGTCCAAGCGCGGCTGCAGCCGGCTCATCGTATGCTCTGCCGCCTCCAGCGCGCCGGAGCGCAGGTGTTGGCCGCCCTCTAGCCAGGCGAGACAATTCCCCGCACCCCGAGCCAGACTGCCGACTGGCTGGAGGTTGCGGTTGGCCATTTTGAGGCTTGGAAAGCATCGACGGCCCGGCTTGGAACTGGGCGGGCGCTGGAGTTCGTCCGAGCTTGGTATCCGGGGCTGAACCTGGACCAGCTGCGCACCTGGCGGCTTGTAACACCCCGGATGTTACTTTCCCTTTTGTACTCCAACTCTTGCCGTTTCCGGCGTTAAGTTATATTTATTTTCTCGGGTTCGGGTTTTGTCTCTGTGTGTTGTTTTCGTTGTCATGCATCTCATATCATGTCATCATGTGCATTGCATTTGCATATGTGTTCATCTCATGCATTCGAGCATTTTCCCCGTTGTCCGTTTTGCATTCCGGCGCTTCATTCTCCTACGGTGGTCATTTCTAGCTTTCTTTCGTGTGTGGGGATTAAACATTTCTGGATTGGACCGAGACTTGCCAAGAGGCCTTGGTTTACTACCGGTAGACCGCCTGTCAAGTTCCGTACCATTTGGACTTCGTTTGATACTCCAACGGTTAACCGAGGGACCGAAAAGGCCTCGTGTGTGTTGCAGCCCAACACCCCTCCAATTTGGCCCAAAACCCGCCAAACTCTGCTCCATGTCCTAGAGCGTTCGATCACGATCGCGTGGCCGAAAACCGCACCTCATTTGGACTCTCCCAGCTCCCTCTATGCCTATATATATATCTCCCCCCATTCGAATCACGGACGAAACCCTAGCCCCTCTCCTCCTCCGACCGCCAGACAAAATCGGGACGGCCAGACATTGTCCGCTCCGCCGCCAGCCATCCGCGGACCGCCACGTGGCGCCGCGTGCCCACATCGCCGCCGCACCCCGCGCGGGCCCACTCGGCCCGTCCCCGGCCCCCCGGGCCCAGCCGCCGCCACCCGCCTCCTCGCGCCCGGCCGGAGCTCCCCGCCGCCACTCGCCGCCCGGCCGCCGCCGCCTCTCCGCCCGGCGCTCCGCAGCGCCGCCCCGCCGCCCGACGCGTCGCCGGCCGCCGCCCCGTCGCGCCGCCCGCGCCGCCCGGCCTCGCCTCTCCCTCGTCTCGCCGGCGACGAGCCGGCCTCGCCGTTGCTACAGTACCCCGCCGGGTTCCTCGGGAGGCGCGCCCGATCTGGATCCGGTTCGCAGCTACAGTAAACCCTAGGAGAGGTTGATTTTTTTTTGCTAAGTCCTGAAATTCCTGATCCAAGTTGCTCTGTTCGGGGGCCCGTAACTTTACATCCGTAGCTCCGGTTCATGCATATAGCATATCAAAATGTTCATCCTAGAGAGTAAATCATTTCATTCCATTGCATCATTTTCATTTGAGCTCATCTTGATGCCCGAAATGCTGTTGGAAGAGGGCTACTTGAGTTAATTGTCAGATCTGTTACTCCGTTTAGCACTTTTGTCATTTTTGCCATGATTATTGTGTGCATGATATGCCCGTGAGTTCTACATATGTTTTGTTAAGGGTTTTGTCATCTTTCCAGAGGTGCAACCCATGTATTTTTAGGATGTGTGTGGTGACTTGTGCAAGCTTGCAAAGTGGTGCACTTGCTAATTCTGTTTTCATGGACTTAGTGATTTCACTAAGTCCTGCGATTGTTTAGTTCACAATGCCATATGTTCTTGTTGTTTCCTAGTGATCCGTGCCTCTTTTGAGGATGATCAGTAAGGATGTTTTGTTAATCTTGTAGTGCTCTATCCATCCATGTCTTTGTTTGCAATTATGGATCACCCTAGCTTGAGTCAATCGAACTCTACTTTTGCTTCGTTGCGAATCTGGGTAGATCGTCAACTTGTTTGCGATTTTGCCGATGCTATTGTAGTTGATCCGTGCATGCTATGCTATTGTTCTTGCCATGTCTAGCTTGTATTTTGTGCCTTATTTATGGGTGTATGCTTGTCTAGCCATGACTTGCACTGTGGTGGGTGCATCGAGCTCGTAAACATGCCTTCGTGAGTTATGTTTCAGCATGTCCCAGTTTTCACTAAGTATAAAAACTGATTATGTTTTTGCTATGTTCGTGTGCTTGTTAGTATATTTTGTGATCCCTTTTGGCTCAAGGTCACTAAGGGACTTTTGTTAAGCTTGTTGAGTAGCTCCATGCCATGTCTTTATTTGTCATGTTCAGGTCCTGTAGCATGAAGTTTTGTTGCTCCGAAGAGGGCTATATGATCTGAAATTCCAGACAAGTGTTAATTTCACTAAGTCTGAGATCTGTTTTCCGTTTGCGTTTTTGCCATGCTTGTTTGAACCTCCTAATGGATGAATTGGCCGTATCTCAGTGCTAGACTTTTGTTAAGCATCTTGTGTGCATCCCTGCCATGTATTTTGTTGTCATGTTTGGGTGCTGTAGCATGTTCATTTCATTGCATTTAGATGCCTACTTGCTGTAAATCGCAGACCGGTGTCATTTTTGAATCGCTTGCCATTTCCAAACCGTAACTCCGATTCCGGCGTTCTTTATATCGTTTTCAAGCGATTTCATCTCATCTTTCCAGTGGCACCCTTGGAATCCCAAGTTGAGGCCAGGTTCATGCATTTCCTGTCATATCTTGCATTTTGCATCCCGCATCGCATCCCGCATAGCATATCATCATTTCATCATATTGCTTGGTCTTGCACGTGGTTGATTGTATCCTTGTTGCTTGTTTGTCTTGTTTGGGTAGAGCCGGGAGACGAGTTCGCTAACGAGGAGCCCGTTGAGTTTGCTTTTGAGGATCCAGTCAACTCTGACAACTGTGCAGGCAAGATGATCATACCCTCGAAATCACTACTATCTTTGCTATGCTAGTTTGCTCGCTCTTTTGCTATGCCATTGCTAAGATGCCTACCACATGCTTGAAAGCCTCCTAAATTGCCATGTCAAACCTCTAACCCACCATTGTCCTAGCAAACCGTTGATTGGCTATGTTACCGCTTTGCTCAGCCCCTCTTATAGCGTTGCTAGTTGCAGGTGAAGATTGGAGGCCGTTCCTTGTTGGAACATTTATTTACTTGTTGGGATATCATTATATTGCTATGTTATCTTAATGCATCTATATACTTGGTAAAGGGTGGAAGGCTCGGCCTCTCGCCTAGTGTTTTGTTCCACTCTTGCCGCCCTATTTCCGTCATAGCGGTGTTATGTTCCCGGATTTTGCGTTCTTTACGCGGTTGGGTTATAATGGGAACCCCTTGATATTTCGCCTTGATTAAAGCTTTTCCAGCAATGCCCAACCTTGGTTTTACCATTCGACACCTAGCCTTTTCTTTCCCTTGGGTTCTGCAGACTCAAGGGTCATCTTATTTTAACCCCCCCGGGGCCAGTGCTCCTCTGAGTGTTGGTCCACCTGTCAGCTACCGGTGGCCACCAGGGGCAACTCTGGGCTGGCCTACCCGTACCTAAGACAATCTGAGTGTGCCCTGAGAAAGAGATATTTGCAGCTCCTATCGGGATTTGTCGGCACATTCGGGCGGTGTTGCTGGTCTTGTTTTAACCTGTCGAAGTGTCTTGAGTTACCGAGATACCGAGTCTGATCGGAACGTCTTGGGAGGAGGTCTATTCCTTCATTGACCGTGAGAGCTTGTCATGGGCTAAGTTGGGACTCCCCTGCAGGGATTGAACTTTCGAAAGCCGTGCCCGCGGTTATGGGCAGATGGGAATTTGTTAATGTCCGGTTGTAGATAACTTGAACCTTAACTTAATTAAAATGAATCAACTGAGTGTGTTACCGTGATGGCCTCTTCTCGGCGGAGTCCGGGAAGTGGACACGGTGTTGGACTAATGTTTGCGCAGGTTGTTCTCTAGTTTCTTGCTCGTGCTTTGCCTCCTCTTCTCGCTCTCCTTTGCGAATAAGTTAGCCACCAGACTTGCTAGTCGCTTGCTGCAGCTCCTCTCATATTTTACCTTGCCATGCCTATAAGCTTAAATAGTCTTGATCGCGAGGGTGCGAGATTGCTGAGTCCCTGTGGCTCACAGATTACTATTACACCAGATGCAGGGCCTGATGATTCCGCTCCAGGAGACGCGTATGAGCTCAAGTGGGAGTTCGACGAAGACTCTCAACGATACTATGTTTCCTTTCCCGATGATCAGTAGTGGTGCCCAGTTGGGGGTGATTGGGACCGTGTCACATGTTGGGTTCTCTTTTATTTTGGCGCCATAGTCGGGCCATGAGTGTTTGGATGATGTAATGTTATTTATGCACTTGGTTGACGTGGCGAGTGTAAGCCAACTATGTTATCTCCCCTTTATTGCTCATATTACATGGGATGTTGTGAAGATTGCCTAACTTGCGACATATGCCTTCAATGTGATTATGTCTCTAAGTCGTGCCTCGACACGTGGGAGCTATAGTCGCATCGAGGGTGTGACAAGTTGGTATCAGAGCCTTCCCCGACCTTAGGAGCCCCATTGCTTGATCGTTCTTAGCGGCCGAGTTGTGTCTAGAAAAATGTTTTGAGTCTTTAGGAATTATATATCGGAGAGATTAGGAATTCTTTTACTTCCCAGTCTCCTCATCGCTCTGGTAAGGCATCCTGACATAGAGTTTTGACTCTTCTCTTCTCAAATTTCACTAAAAAAAAATTTAGGATCACACGGGTATCTTGGAATCGTTCCGATGGTTTTATGATGAGAACATTGTCTTGGTGCCTCCTGTCAGGGGTTTAGTGGAAGTGTCCCGGGGAGTTGAGCTCTGAGGTGTTGTCATCATAATTTTATCGTTGCAGTTCTGGAATACCTGAGTTTAGTACGCCGACATCAAAAATCTCTTTTATGCAGTTCGTTGGTGAGATAACCTCGACGCCACCCAGTACTGGGGCGGGAGTTCGGGAGTATCGCCATAACTTGTATAACGGATGCTTTTCGAAGGTTGAGGTAGATGGTTTCCGAAGGTTTCTTGGTTATGTGTTGAAGGATGGATACAGCTGGATGTAGGATTTGCTAGTTTGGGTGAGATATTATGCTTCCCCTGTATCCCCAACACCTGATTGCATAACCGGAAAGGTTCGGGAGTTTCATAGGTGGGAATTCTAGTAGCTCTAGTTCTTCTTCCATGGATATTGGTTTGAGATTGGGATTTCTTACCGATTATTCGTTCTTGATTCGTACCTTGTTGATTTATTTCTCTACCTTAACTCTACATGGCTTCTCAATTTATGGATATGTGACCATTTCAAGAGGAATGCATTCGTTCATTTTGTTCGGATGTGAAGACTATATGTTGCAATTTTCATTCCATTGGATTCAGCTTCAATATTTATCTATCAATGTGCTAATGATGGCCAACCTCTTCAGGATGGCTCCTCCAACGCGCACGACTCCGAATCCTGATCCGCCACCACCACCACCTCCTCCAGAGGCATGGCAAGCTGTGATGGCCACAACCAATGCAAATACACAGTTGATCATGCAAATTCTTCAAGAGCGCAATCAAGGCAGTCAAGGGAATCAAGGCAGCAATCAGAATCACTTTGCAACACTCAACCAGTTCCTTGCTAACGGGCCAAAGACTTTCAGCAATTGTGTTGAGGCAACCGATGCTGACGATTGGCTTGTAGATCTGTGTAAGCATTTCGAGTGCAGTAACGTCAGGCCTGAGGACTTTGTCAAGTTCGCTTCCTTCCAACTCAAAGATCAAGCTGCAGAATGGTTCTAGCAGTACAAGGATTCCAGAGGTGGACGTGTTATCACTTGGGATGATTTCCGTCGAGATTTCCGAGCTCATCATATTCCGCAGAGCGTGGTTGAAAGCAAGCGTGAGGAATTCCGCAATCTGAAGCAAGGCTCTTTGTCTGTCTATGACTACAACAAGATGTTCCAGAAGCTCGCCCGCTTTGCCAAGCAGGACGTCCCTGATGAGAAGAGCATGATATATCAGTTCAGGGGTGGTCTCAGAGAAGAAATTCAGCTCGCTCTTGTCCTCTTTGAGCCGTTGAGATACGATGAGTTCTACAACATGGCACTGAAGCAAGAGGCTTCTCAGTTGAGGTGTGATGCTTCCAAGAAGCGAGTCAGAGATGTTACTCCTTCTTCCTCTACTCAAGTGGCCAAGCAGCAGAAGTTTTGGCTTCCTCCTCCTCCGTTCCGTCAGCCGTATCAGCAGAAGAGCAAAGGTGGCAGTGGTTCTTCCCACCTACCCAACCCTGGCTTTCAGAACAAGACTTCGTCTCAAGCTTCAAGACCGAGTGCTCCGTATCACCGTCCGCTTTCAGAGGTCACGCACAACAAGTGCCAACAGAAGGGTCACTATGCCAACAAGTGTCTCAACCAGAGGCGTCTTCCTCCTCCTCCTCCTGTCAGATCGGCAAGTACAGCTATGGTCAAGCATAATCCCAAGCATGCCAAGGTCTCGGCCCAGTCGACGAGGAAGTCGGCCAATGCTTGGGACTTGATGGCGGTGCGAGGTTGGTAGAAGATCGTGTAGGGGGCCAACTCGATGGCCCATTTCGCCACCCGGCCGGATGCATCCCGGCTGCCTATGATCTCGACCAGTGGGGCAGTGCATACGACCGTGATGGGATGCTCTTGGAAGTAGGTCTTCAGCTTCTTGGCGGCGAAGTACACGTCATAGCACATCTTCTGGTAGTGCGGGTAGTTCTGCTTTGAGGCAGACAGCACCTCTCTCAAATAGTACACTGGCCTCTGGACCGGCTGGGCTCGGCCCTCTTCTAGGCGTTGGACTACGATGACGGTGCTGACCACCCAGCTGGTTGCAGCAATGTAGAGGAGCATGGGCTCTTTCTCAGTCGGCGCCGCCAGGACAGGCGGCGTGGCCAGTATCTTCTTCAGCTCGTGAAAAGCTTGGTCGACCTAGTCATTCCACTCGAAGTGAGTGGTCTTCTTCATGAGGCGGTAGAGGGGGAGGGCTTTCTCTCCGAGCCGGCTGATGAAGCGGTTCAGGGAGGCCAAGCATCCGGTGAACTTCTGGACGTCCCGCAGCTTGGTGGGAATCGCCATTCTCTCAATGGCCTTGATCTTTACCGGGTTGCATTCGATGCCGCGTTCGAAGACCAGGAAGCCTAGGAGTTGGCCGGCTGGCACTCCGAACACGCATTTCTCGGGGTTGAGCTTGATTTGGAATCGGCGCAAGTTCTCAAATGTTTCCTTGAGGTCTTCCAGCAGAGTGCCGCGCTTCTCCGTCTTCACCACAATGTCGTCTACGTAGACGTGGGCATTTCTGCCGAGCTGCTTGAGGAGGCACTTCTGCATGCAACGCTGAAAAGTGGCACCGGCATTTCTCAAGCCGAATGTCATAGTTAGGTAGCAGAAGGCTCCGAATGGTGTGATGAAGGCGGTCTTCAGGCGGTCTGCCGGATCTAACTTTATTTGGTGGTATCCTGAGTAAGCATCCAAGAAACTCAATAGCTCACATCCGGCCATGGAGTCTATCACTTGATCAATCCTCAGTAGGGCGAAAGGATCTTTGGGGCAGGCCTTGTTGAGGCTTGTGTAGTCTACGCACATGCGCCACTTGTTGTTCTTCTTTAGCACGAGGACCGGGTTGGCGAGCCACTCTGGAAAGAAAACTTACATAATGAAGCCGGCTGCCAGAAGCCGGGCTATCTCTTCTCCTACAATCCTTCTTTTTTCCTCCGACAACCGGTGGAGGGGTTGTTTGACTGGTTTTGCGTCTTCTCGGACGTGTAGCTTGTGCTCGGCGAATTCCTTCGGAACACCCGGCATGTCCTTGGGAGACCATGCGAAGATGTCCCGATTCTCACGGAGGAAATCGGCGAGCTCGCCTTCCTATTTGTTGTTTAGGTTTGCCCCGATGACGGCAAACCTCTCTGGGTGCTCGGGGTCGAGAGGTATCTTCTTCGTCTCCTTGGCCGACTAGAAAAATCCTTGGGCATCATACTCCTTGGGATCGGGGGACAGGGCCGGCTGTTTGCCGGCCATGGCCACGACTCGGTCCAACATCTTCTTTTCTTCGGCAATCACAAGGGACTCGGCCAGCCGGCTGCTGGCTGCTGCGCACTCGGAGGACTTCTTGTAATCGCCGGCTATGGTGATGATGCCCTTGGTACTCGGCATCTTCATCTTGAGGTATGCATAGTGGGGAACTGCCATGAACCTGGCCAAGGCAGGTCGGCCAAGCAATGCATGGTAGGGGCTCTCCAGGTCCACCACTTCAAACCAGATCGCTTCCCGGCGGAAATGCTCCTTGTCCCCAAAGAGTACATCAATCTTGATTTTGCCAATGGGGGCGCAGGACAGGCCGGGTACGATGCCATGGAACACAGTCCGAGTAGGCATGAGCTGCCTCGTCCTGACGTTCAGCTTCTCCAGGGTGTCACGGTATAGGATGTTGATGCTGCTCCCGCCGTCTATCAGCACGCGGGAGAAACGGGCGGCGCGTCTGTCCGTTGCAAGGGTGGCATCCAGAACCAACGCATAAGAGCCGGGAGATGGCATCACCTCTGGGTGGTCGGCCCGGCTCCAGCTGATAGGTTTTTCTGACCAATGCATGTGCTCAGCGGGGTTGGCAGCGACCATGCTGACTTCCTGGTGCTCTCGGCTTTTGCTGCGCCGGTCTTCAGGCTGGCTTGTAAAGATGACGTAGGCGGCATGCTCGTCGGGGAACTCATCGTGCACGGCTCCGACTGCGGGCCAAGCGGCCGGCGGCTGCGGAGCCGGAGGCGGCGGACCGGCAGGCGGAGGCGGCGCGAGCCCTTTGCCTTTGGAAATTCGGGTGAGCCAATGGCACTTCCGGGTTGTGTGGTTGGACGGCTTCGCGCCGCTGTGGAACTTGCATGGGGCGTCGAGGGTTTGCTCGTAGGAGAAGGCCGTCTGCCAAGCCGGCCTGCCGCCCTTGGGTTTCTTGGGCGCGGGCCGCCCTTCGGGCTGCTCGTCCTCGACTGTGGCCACCTGCCGACTGGCGGAAGGCGGCACGGGGCCCTTGCGCTTGTGGTCATTCTGGTGTGGGCGTCGGCCGGAATCCCCAGCCGGCGTCTTGGGCGTCGGGTTGAGTACTTTCCCGGACGCATCTACCCGGAGCTCGGTCTTCATTGAGGAGTCGGCGGTGGCGTACTTGTCCGCTATGTCCAGAAGCTCGTCGAGGGTAGTCGGCTCGTCGCAGAGAAGCTTGTGCTTGAGGAGGGTGCCTTCTCGGCACCCGGCAGTGAAGTATTCTATGGCTTGCACCTCGTGCACCCCTTCGCAAGAGTTGCGGAGCTCGGCCCAACGCGTGAGGTAGTCGCGAGTAGACTCGGCGGGGCCTTGTACGCACAAGGAGAGCTGTCTGGGCTTGGGAGCCCGCTTGTAGGTGCTGGTGAAGTTGCGAACGAAAGCTTCTGTGAAATCTAGCCAGCTGTTGATGCTATATGGCTTGAGGCTGTTGAGCCAGGTCCGCGCCGTGCCTTGCAGCATGAGGGGCACGTACTTCACGGCAACGCGCCTATTGCCGTTGGCTATGCTAACCGCCATGGAGTAGTCGATCAACCAATCTTCCGGCTTCACGGAGCCGTTGTACTTGGGCGTGTCTCTTCGGAGCGAGAACCTTTGGGGAAAGGCTCGTCGCGGATGCGGGGGCCGAAGCAAGGCGGGCCGACATCGTCCTCTTCTTCCAGCGCCAGGGATCGCGCCAGGCGGTCGATCCGGTGGCGGGCATCGTTCTCGCCGACTCCTTCGCGACAACCTAGCCAGCCGCTGAGAGTCGGATGCGCAACAGGCGGCGAGGTGGGATATCTCTCTCCACGGGGCCGAGGCGGAGGCGGGTTGCCCCGCCACTCCACGGCCCGGAGGTGGCCTTCTGCGTCTCGCTCGATGGAGATTCGGGTCTGGCTTCGGCTGGCAGCCGGCTCTTTCTCGCGCCGCGCGCGGGTGTTACCCGTAGTCGGCGTCCGGGACGTCGCGCCGTGATCTCGGCGCGGGGGAGGGCTTTCCGCGTGGGCGTCGGCCTCGTGCTGCTGCGCGGCTGCATCGATTAGCTGCTGGATGCGTCGGGTCATGTGGGGGAGTTCCTCGGCCCCCAGTCCGTCCAGCTCGTCTACATCGGCCTGGGCGGCGCGCAGGTTCTCGAGTGGAGTGGCGTAGACTGGGCGGTCGACTCCTAACATGTCGGCGACGACAGCGCCGCGCTGTCTGATAACGCCGGCCCGGCTGGGCCCGGCTGGGGGCGGCGTGCCAAAAGCGGCGCGGTCGGCCTCGCGTCGGTGGGCCTCAGTGAGGCGTCTCATGGAAACCAACTTCCGGCCCTCCGCGAGGAGGGCGAGGCGGTGAGCCTCCAGTGCTTCAGCGTTGGCGTCGGCCGGGAGGGGGACGAACAAGTCGTGGATTGCCGCATGCGGGGCGTCGTGGGCGTTCTTGTCAGCAGCGCCGCCGTGGCCGATGACCATCACCTCGGTGGTGACAGCGTCGCAGCCATCGGCCCAGGGAAGCGGGTCGTTGTAGATCGTGACGTCGGTGGGGAAAGTGTCGAGTGAGGCCGTGTCGGAGTCGACAGGCATCGGATTGGTGGAGCCAACCGACTCCAAGTCCACAGCAGGCTCGCCGGAGACGTGGAGCTGGCCGAAGAGGATGACGAGGTGGTCGGTGCCCGCGTCGGAGGCGAGCTCGTCGGAGATGAAGGTTTTGTCGAGGAGATCGGCAAGGCTGCTCGCCGCGCAGATGCTGGTGACGCCTTGCAGCGCGTCGTGGCAAGCGCCATCGGGCGTGCTGGGCTGGCTACGCTCGCTGGGGAGGAAGAGGGTTCCCGTCCAGAACAGGTCCCCGGACGACAGTGCACCTGGCCCCACAGTGGGCGCCAAATGTCGGGTGGTAGGTGCGACATATGCCAACGGGTGGCTTATCATTGTGGGAGCCAGTAAGACATCGCCGGTGCCTGAAAACGGGATGAGGCAAAGACATGCATGCCGGTGAATCTTACCCAGCTTCGGGGCTCTCCATGGAGATAACACCCCTACTGTTGCTCTGCGGGGCCTCTGCATGATCCATGGATGAACAAGTAGCTACACGATGCTCCTGGAGCTGTTTGGGGAGAGGAGGAAGAAGGGCACGGCTCGCTCTCTTCTTCTCCTTATGTGGTGTCTAAAACTAGCAGGGATCAACCCTTTGCATGGATGTCCTGGGGGGTTTATATAGGCCTACCCCCCATGGGTACAATGGTAAACCGGCTGGGCACGGGGCCCAGCCGTCTGTGTCTACACTCGCCGGCTTCTGCACCGGCTGCTGGGGCCCGCCGGCTGGTGGCTCCCGCCGGCTGCCGGCTCCTTGGCCGACAGGCAGGCCCCACTGTCCAGGGCCTGGTCGGTGGCTGGTTACTGTTGCTCAATCCTGGTGACGAGGGCTTCGCCGAGGTGGACGTGGCTACAGTGCCGCCGTCCGGCGGGTGATCATTGTAGCCTCACCGCGTCTTGTCTCCTTAATGGGGCGTCCTCTCCGAGGATGGGGCAAGCCGGATGTGGACAGCCGGCTCTGTCTCAGGCCGACTGGGGGAGGCCTGGCCGCCTTCGGGTGTCTCTCTGCACGAAGGTGGGCCACACTGGCAGCCCGTCGTGGATGACATCAGGGGCAACATGGCAACAGTGCTGCGCCGGACGGGTCATGGCCACCCGTACGGCGCACTGTGCCAGGCGTGCTTCGGGATTTGGGGGTGGCAGGCTTTACTGTAGCCACGCCCCGTCACATCGCCGTTACGTGGATGCAGACTTTAAGGGTACGATCTTGACCACTTTGTGGGAGCCGGCTTCTTGGAGTCGGCCTTCTCGCGGCCAGCTCCTTGGAGTCGGCCCTCCCGTGGCTCTCTTCATGAGGGCTGAAGTCGGGCCGCCTTCCGATAGTCGGCCTGGGAGTCAGCCGGCAAGGGGAAGGCGGTCCCATGTCTTGGTTTCTTGAGGGCCGGATGGGCTCGTAATTTTTTCAGAAGGGCCAGGGGGAGCCGGCTAGGCTACCCATGGTTATTTACTCCGACAGATATTGTTAAACTTAAGCTATTTCCATTTTTGCTTAGAGATTGTGCTATGGCTTGGTTTTCGTCTTTGCCTAAAAATAGTATTGATTCATGGAATAAGTGCAAAGATGCTTTTATCTCTAAGTATTTTCCTCCCGGTAAAATCATCTCTCTTAGAAACGATATTATGAATTTTAAGCAACTTGATCATGAACATGTTGCACAATCTTAGGAGAGGATGAAATTAATGATACGTAATTGCCCTACACATGGTTTGAATCTTTGGATGATTGTACAAAACTTTTATGCCGGATTGAATTTTGCTTCTAGAAATCTTTTAGATTCGGCCGCGGGAGGCACTTTTATGGAAATCACTTTAGGAGAAGCTACAAAACTCCTAGATAATATTATGGTTAATTATTCTCAATGGCACACCGAAAGATCTACTAATAAAAAAGTGCATGCAATTGAAGAGATTAATGTTTTGAGTGGAAAGATGGATGATGTAACATCCCAAATTTTCAATTTGGAATGTTATACATTAGGTCATCATTGCATATCATATTTTATTGCATTTTGGCTTGATCATAGAAATTCTACGCAACTCAAGCACCTACGGAGAGAGTTGGGGATTTCGTTAATTTCATATTTGAGTTTTCTCAAATTTTGAAAATAGGATCATTTGGTTTTGATTATTTCTTTCCTTCCTAATATTTCTAAAATAAAAATATATGAGAGGAGATAAAAATGACTTCTCCAAGATTGATGTAATATTAGAGGAAAAAATATTAAAATCAAATAAATGTACTAGAGACTCACAGAAGCCATGGAGCATTGGATGCTAACCGGATAATATGGACTTGGAAGGATCTGGTCGGATTCGACGTAGTCGAATCCGAGTCGAGGTAAGGTCCAAGTCGGACAGACCCAACTATGAGATGCAGTGATATGTCATCTGTGAGTCTCTAGTACAACATATGTTCTATGTCCTAAGACCTGAGCTGACGCATGTACTCGGGATGGTGACAGACTTGCTTTGGGCCGACCAAACGCTACTCCGTAACTGGGTAGTTATAAAGGTAGGTTTCGGGTTTGTCCAGAACCATGCTGCGAGACGTGGTCGAGCAAGATGGGATTTGCCCCTCCGATCAGGAGAGATATACTCTGGGCCCCTCGTGTGATCCAACCAGGATAAGCATGGCCATGCGACAAGGATTATGAGATAATCCGATTTGTGCTCGGCATCACTGGAACGAGAAAGTGGTCGGGCTAGCACAAGGATGATAGGCTCGCCTTGAGCTCGACAACATATATCGTGTGGCAAAAGGAATGGAAGTGTGATGTACAGGTTCGCTAACCAGCTTCATAGTCTGCTTGGTGTTCGGTATGCCTTGCTAGAGGCCGCTACCAACCGTGTAGTTCGGAGGTGATCTGAACTGCGACCAAGCCGACTTGAACCTAAGGGGTCGCGCGCTTAAGGGAAGGAACCTACGAGGTCGGATCCGAGGACATTGGTTGGATGTGATCCGAACTGTATTCGGATTGTGGCCGAGTAGACTTATGGGCTTTAGGGTCCGTGCGAGGCCCAAGTGTTGAGCCCACGACAGACGCCTATATATAGTGGAGGTGTCGCACACTCACGGAGCTGATCGCTTCGGCGCTGTCACTAGGGTTTGCATGTGTTGCGAATAGACACCTCCACTCGCTGCCGGTTGTGTGATCGGACCTAGCAGTCCGTCGCACGACGTTCCTCCTGCACGCGCGGATACCATTAGAGGCGGTGCACTTGCGCCGCTCCGGCGAACCTATACATGGGAACCGACCACCGGTTGTACGAGGGAGATCGGATGAGGAGGAGACGATCCACGCGGACGCGCTGCCCCAACTCTTCTTCCGTGGCACGGCACTGCGCGTCTAGTGGTAACGAACTGTGATCCATTTTCTGTAGCATGTTCTTGGTTGTTCTGCGCGTAGGAAATTTTAATTTGCAGTCGACACACCCTACCGTAGATCCCAACAGTGGTATCAGAGCCTCTGCTATAGGATTTGGATTCAGATCATATGCATATTAGATATGTGGAGGCAATACATGAGATCTGTTGTCATTGATAATATTGGCTGTGTGCATGGTTGATGAGATCAACTGCACATGGGGATCGATGTGGCTATGTTTTGTGTTGATTGGGATCGATGAGGTCATGACACGATCTACCCCTACCAGTCGGTTATCCGCCATCGGGGTTAATAGTGAAACGTAAATCCGAATCGGATTCGCGATGATCGATGGGACCGCCATGTGCGTAGCGCCTTGTATTTCGTACACGATCACTCAAACCAATAGAATACGATTCTATGCATAAATTTATTTTGTAGGGTTTGATGTGAATAGTATGGCTCATGTGTTTGTGATGCATGTGTGTAAATTATACATGGCCTGGGTGTCATGTTTGGCAGCCGGCAGGAGCCAAAGTGCTACCATTATATTGTATAACAACCTGCGTGTCGACTTGTGACTCTATGTAAAATTCATTACTAGTTGTAGTAGTTGGTAATAGAGATCAGGTTGGTGGCTTGGCGTCCCAGCGTCACAAACAAGATGGAGTTTCTAGATGGTCATCGGAGTTGGAGCCGACCTGGAAGAACATCCATGAAGGAGCCATACTATTTCACAATATATGTTTTACTTGTGATTGTTATGCTTCTTCATTTCTATGCATGTTAGAATGGTAGAAAGATCCCTCATGAATATCAAGTAAATTGCCATTCCCGATGTTGCACCTTCGCACGTCAAGTACGTCTAGTGGTGGGCTCATAAAATTGGGGTGCTGCTAGGTGTCCTTGAACTGAAGGGTTCGTGTTGGACACGGACATGCACTGCATTAGGTTAACTTGACAAGGCTACCAAAACGGTTTTGAGCCTTGTGGCAAAAGAGGTCGGGAGCCGGGGTATGAGATACCTACCCAACCAACAGGAGTCGTATAGAGATACGATTAGTAAGGAGTTGCTTACCGGATAGGCATGTTGTCTAGCAGTGATGCTAAAGCTCACTAGTCACATGTGCTATTCGGATCCTGAATCACTGAGAGTTTGCGGAGGGATGCTGACTTCAGTGGGAGTATTTATGTTTAAGGCTAGAATTACTCTACATAAATGCATTTCTTAGTGATTGCATATTTTTCTGTTGTAGATCAATGGCACCACTTGCTCAACCCAACTTTGCATTGAAATCAATTCTGGAAAAGGATAAACTAAATGGAACAAACTTTACTACCTGGTATAGAAATTTGAGAATTGTTCTCAAGCATGATAAAAAGGAAGATGTTCTAGAGGATCCGCTTCCAGAGGAACCTGCCGATAATGCTAGTACCACAACCAAGAATGCCTTCCAGAAACTCATTGATGAATCAAACGAGATCAGCTGCCTCATGCTGGCTTGTATGGAGCCCGATTTGCAGCAGCATTTCAAAGACGTTGGGGCTTTTGATATGATCGAGAGTCTCAAGAGCATGTTTCAGGTGCAGGCTAGGACTGAAAGGTTCAACGTCTGGCGATCCTTGATGGATTGTAAGCTGAAGGAAGGTGATCCACTGAGTCTACATGTGATCAAGATGATCGGATATGTGCAAGCTTTGGATCGGTTGGGCTTCCCGTTCTTGGATGAGCTGGCTACTGATGCAGTTCTGGGTTCTCTTCCGCCCAGCTATGGGATGTTCATCTCGAACTATCATATGCATGGCATGGATAAGAAGCTCACTGAATTGCATGGGATGCTCAAAGTGGCAGAGCAGGATATTAAGAAAGGCACGCATCAAGTGTTGATGGTGCAGAAATCGGCTAAGTTCAAGAAGAGTTGGTCCAAGAAAAAGGCTAAGGCAAAGGGCACGGAGACGGTAACCTCTGCCGCTGCGCCGAAGTCTGGACCGAACTCAAAGACCATTTGCTATCATTGCAAGGAAACTGGTCATTGGAAGAGGAACTGTAGCAAGTGGCTTGCAGAGCATGGCAAGAAGGCCGGGAATGTTGCTTCAGGTAAAGGTACACTTGTTGCATATGTTATAGACATTTAACTTGCTGACATACCTAGCAGCTCTTGGGTATTTGATACCGGATCGATTGTTCATATTTGCAACTCGATGCAGGGGCTGGTAAGAACTAGGCGCGTGGCACAAGGGGAGATTGACATTAGGGTCGGCAACAAAAGAAGAGTTGCTGCGTTGGAGGTCGGCACGATGCAGCTCCAGCTTCCTTCTGGATTTATTTTGGAATTGAATAATTGTTATTACATTCCTGCACTTAGTCGGAACATTATTTCTGCCTCATGCTTGATGAGTCAGGGTTATGAATTCAATTTAAAGGACAATGGTTGTTTGATTTATTTGAATGGTATGTTCCCCGGCTATGCACCCATTCTTGATGGGTTATTTATATTGAATCTAGAACAGGAACCGGTCTATAACGTGAATGTGAAGAGGCATAAGCCCAATGAGATAAATCCAACATACTTCTGGCATTGCCGGCTTGGACACATTAGTCTGAAACGCATGAAGAAGCTCCATGATGATGGACTCCTAACTTCAACCGACTTTGGGTCGTTCGAGACATGCGAATCATGCTTGCTCAGCAAGATGACTAAGTCTCCTTTCGCAAAGAGTTGCGAGAGGGCATCCGAGCTGTTGGAACTGATACACAGTGATGTGTGTGGACCAATGAGCACAACTGCCAGAGGTGGCTATCAGTACTTCGGGACTTTTACCGACGACTTGAGTAGATATGGATATATATATATTTGATGAGGCACAAGTCAGAGACTTTTGAAAAGTTCAAAGAGTTTCAAAACGAGGTGGAGAATCAGCTCGGCAAGACTATAAAACTTCTACGATCTAATCATGGAGGTGAGTACATGAGCCAGGCCCACTACTGGAATCAGCTACTTTGCCATCTGCCAGTTCTTTGCCGTCCACTAGCGGACGGCAAAGAAGCTCTTTGCCATCAGCTTCCAAAAAGCAGACGGCAAAGAACTGGCTGATGGCAAAGACCAAGTTTGCCATCAGCCAGTTCTTTGCCGTCCGCTAGCGGACGGCAAAGAGGGAGGTGGCCCCCACCGCCAGCCCGTTTAGAAAAAACATAACGCCCCACCTCTTTGTCGTCTGCTAGCAGACGGATAAGAGGGATAAAGGCGGACGGCAAAGAGCCGCGGACAGCAAAGGGCAGCGTAACTAATGGCCCCCCGCCCCCCGCCCGTTACTCTCTCTACTCTCCCTCTTCCCTCCCCGACGCCCACCAGATCCCCACCCACCGCCGCCCCCACCGCCCGGCTGCGCCCCCGCCCCCGCCGCCACCCCCCGCCCCGCCGCCCGGCGCCGCCCCCGCACCGCCGCCCCCGCACCCGCCCCGCCCCCGACCCCCCCGACCGGCGCCGCCCCGTCGCCCGCACCACCCTGCTCCCCCTCCGCCCACCGCCTGCACCGCCGCCGCCGAGCCTCGCCGCCGTCGAGCACCGCCCCACCCCGCCGCCCCACCCTGCCACCGCACCTCGCTGCACCTCCCTGTCCCGAAGGTGAGAGCCCCTCTTCTCCTTTTTGTTTTTTCTATTTTTTTAGTTTAGATTACTTTTAGTTTTGTTTTAGATTTAGTTTAGTTTTATATTTAGTTTAGTTTAGATTACTTTTAGTTTTAGGTTTAGTTTAGTTTTAGGTTTACGTTTAGTCGAAAAAAGAAGAAGAAGAAGAAGAAGAAGAGGAAGAAGAAGAGGAGGAGGAGGAGGAGGAAGAAGAAGAAGAAGAAGAAGAAGAAGGAAAAAAAGGAAGAAAAGGAAAAAGAGGAAGAAGAAGAAAAGGAAAAAAAACCGACCCGACACGGTACCCTGACCCCGACCCGGCACCCCGACACGACACCCCGACCCCGAGACCCCGACCCCGACACCCCGACTCCGACCCCGACCCCGACCCTGACCCCGACACCCCGACCCCCCGAGCCTGACCCGACACCCCGACCCGCCCGACCCCCGACCCCGACCCGAGACCCCGACCCCGACCCTGACACCTCGATCGACCCCGAGCCTGACCCGACACCCCGACCCCGAGCCTGACCCGACACCCCGACCCCCCGAGCCTGACCCGACACCCCGACCCTGAGCCTGACCCGACACCCCGACCCCCCGAGCCTGACCCGACACCCCGACCCCGAGCCTGACCCGACACCCCGACCCCCCGAGCCTGACCCGACACCCCGACCCCGACCACCCACACCCCCCGACCCCGAAACAACACCCCGACACCGACACGGCACTACCCCGACATCGACACGACACCCCGACCCCCCGACCCCGAAACAGCACCCCGACCCCGACACGGCACCCCGACACCGACAGGACACCCCGACCACCGACACCTCCCGAAAAGGTGTTCTTTGGCCTTCCAGAGGCCGACGGGGTCATATATTTGTGAATTATTAGTTAGGTCATATATTTTTCGATTTTGTTATGAAAAACATCATATATAATTGTGTTGATCGTGTAGTTTTAAATGTGCAGTTGTTTCATCGCTGCGAGGTTTGGTGTTCGACGACCTCGCCGTGCGTTTGACGAGCTCTGCCCCTTCGTTCGTGGGTGAGCACAAATGACAAGTCCTCCTCCCCCATTAATTATTTGATCTATTCCGATGAAACTTGATAGCTAGCTATGTATGTGTCTTGAATCATCAGTATGCGTAACCAATATGTGTCTCCCGTTCGAAAGCATCATAGTTATAAATATGCATGCATTTGCATATTTATAACCTTGATTCTTTCGAATTGTCCAACGCTATCCATGGACAGCCCGAGTATGTGTAGATTGGGTTCGTTTTCCCATATGCTTTGCTCCGGATCCGACGCATATATTTCGTCAGTGCCTCCCCTGTTGTTCTCCGGGTACACATCCTCTCTGTTTATTGCAGAGACGTGTATCAGGAGAACAGCGGGGAGGTGCTGCCGAAATTTGCGTCGGATCCGGAGCATAGCATGGGAAAATAAACCCAATCTACACATACACGGGTGGGATTAGGACCTATCATTACCTATTAGAGTGTAGGTTGCATGGACGTAATAAAATTGACAAAGTAGATCAACTGATGAATATATACATGGTGAATTACATATATAATTGTTGTGTGTCCAGTAGCTCTGAAAGTCAAGATGAGCGACCGTGCTTGGATGTATACCTGTCACACTGGTCAGAACAAATGGAGCGCTGAATGGTTCACAAAAACTAAGGGTTTTGTGCAAGCCGCATTTGCAAATGGCCAAAAGAAAACCTGGTGCCCCTGTTTCCGGTGCGGCAATTGGGAAAAGAAGACAGAGGCTGAAATGGGCAAACACCTGCAGAAGAGTGGTTTTACGCCCGATTATACGGTGTGGACATTTCATGGTGAGTCTGCCCAACGTGACCGAGCTGAGGTGGATCGTCGTCGCACCGACGCGCAATTATTGCCGTCCGCTCTCTTTGCCGTCCGCCGCAGACGGCAAAGACTTTGCCGTCAGTAGCAGACGGCAAAGTAGCTGTTTACCGTAGCCTACTTTGCCGGAGCCTTTTGCCGTCCGCGGCTGACGGCAAAGGCCTTTGCCGTCCGCCGTTCATGCCTTTGCCGTCCGCCGTGGCAGACGGCAAAGTAGCTGATTCCTGTAGTGAGGAGTTTGATGATCATCTGAAAAGCAGAGGTATAGTACCTTAGCTCACACCTCCGGGTATGCCACAGAGAAATGGTGTATCAGAACGGAGGAATCGCACCTTGTTGGACATGGTTCGATCTATGACGAGCAAGTCGGATTTACCCTTGTCATTCTGGGGACACGCTCTAGAAACTGCAGCTTTCACACTTAACAGGGTACCATCAAAATCCGTAGACAAGACACCACATGAGATGTGGACCGGGAAGAGTCCCAGTTTGTCTTTTCTAAAGATTTGGGGCTGTGAAGCATTTGTCAAGAAACTTATGTTAGACAAGCTTACACCCAAGTCAGATAAATGCATATTCGTGGGATATCCGAGGGAAACCGTGGGATATAACTTCTACAACCGGGAAGAGAACAAAGTGTTTGTTGCTCGGAACGGGGTTTTCCTTGAGAAAGAGTTTCTCAGTCAGGAGGCCTGTGGGAGGACGGTCTGACTCGAAGAAATTCGAGGACCACCCAGGGACGGCTTGGCTGGTGATGAGATCATACCGGAGTCAGTCAGGGAACCCGTAGTGGATGCGGCACCGGAACCACGGAGGTTGGAAAGATTGCGCAGAGTGCGCGATGTATTGTTGCTAGAAAGCGACGAGCCGGCCACATATGTGAAAGCGATGGTGAGCCCAGATTCTGAGGCATGGCTGGAGGCCATGAGATCCGAGTTAAAGTCCATGGATGAGAATCAAGTTTGGGACTTGGTTGATCCGCCGCCTGGCGTAACAGCCATTGGTTGCAAATGGGTCTTTAAGAAGAAAATTGATGTGGATGGAAATGTTCAGATCCACAAAGCTCGACTTGTCGCTAAGGGTTATGGACAAGTTCATGGAATTGACTACGACGAGACTTACTCGCTGGTAGCGATGCTAAAGTCGGTGAGGATCGTACTAGCTATAGCTGCATATTTCGATTACGAGATATGGCAGATGGATGTCAAGACGGCTTTCCTTCATGGAAATTTAACCGAGGACGTGTATATGATACAACCCAAGGGTTTTGTCGATCCGACTAGCACTAGTAAGGTATGCAAGCTCAAGAGATCCATTTATGGGTTGAGGCAAGCATCTCAGAGCTGGAACATTCGTTTTGATGAGGTCGTCACTGGTTTCGGCTTCATCAAAAGCGAAGAGGGCTCTTGTTTATACAAGAAGTTAAGTGGGAGCTCGATAGTGTTTTTGATCTTGTATGTGGATGACATACTACTGATCGGAAATGATATTTTGATGCTAAACTCGGTCAAGGTGTCATTAAATGGCAAGTTTTCGATGAAGGACCTTGGTGAGGAATATACATTTTAGGCATTAAGATCTATAGAGATAGATCAAGGAGGCTGCTCGGCTTAAGCCAGAGCACGTACATAGAGAAAGTGTTGAAGCGGTTCAACATGAGTGAGGCAAAGAAAGGGTTCTTGCCACTCTCACATGGTATAAGGCTAAGCGAGACTCGGAGTCCTTCGACACCTGATGAGCGAAGCAGGATGAGTAGGATTCCATATGCCTCGGCAAACGGATCCATCATGTATGCCATGATATGTATGCCGCCCGATGTTGCTTTTGAAATAAGCCTAACAAGTAGATACCAGGCCAACCTAGGTGAGAGTCACTGGGCAGCGGTAAAGACTATTTTGAAGTACCTGAAAAGGACTAAAGAGATGTTCCTAGTTTATGGAGGTGAGGAAGAGCTCATCGTAAGGGGTTACGCCGATGCTAGTTTCCAAACCGACAGAGATGATTGTCGATCACAGTCCGGATTCGTGTACGTCATGAACGGAGGAGCAGTGAGCTGGATGAGTTCCAAGCAAGATACGGTGGCCGATTCTACTACAGAAGCCGAATACATTGTGGCTTGTGAAGCTGCAAAGGAAGGTGTTTGGATCCGGAACTTTCTAGATGATCTTGGTATTTTCCCAGCCTCGGTAAAACCGTTGGACCTTTATTGTGATAATTTTGGTGCCATCGCACAAGCCAAGGAGCCGAGGAATCACCACAAGGTCAGACACATAGATCGGAAATATCACCTGATACGAACGATCGTAAAGAGTGGTGATGTAGAGTTATGCAAAATTCACACGGATGCAAATGTTGTGGACCCGTTGACTAAGCCGCTTCCACAACCCAAGCATGAGGGGCATGTTAGAGCTATGGGCATTCGATGTCTATTTGATTGACTCTAGTGCAAGTGGGAGACTGTTGGAGATATGCCCTAGAGGCAATCATGTATGATGATATTTCCTATGTGTTTATGAATAAAGATAGTCTAGTCCTTGGACATTATCAATGATGTTTATCAGCAAGTACGTGACTTGTTTGTGGGACTATGCATTGTATGATGACTGTCCTAAAAGGTCCCTAGTCGAAAGGGTTGTGTGGACGCGCAGCCAACTAGACTAGCATATGACACGGTCGATGGCTTGGTCACACTAGCCATGGAGCATTGGATGCTAACCGGATAATATGGACTTGGAAGGATCTGGTCGGATTCGACGTAGTCGGATCCGAGTCGAGATAAGGTCCAAGTCGGACAGACCCAACTATGAGACGCAGCGATATGTCATCTGTGAGTCTCTAGTACAACATATGTTCTATGTCCTAAGACCTGAGCTGACGCATGTACTCGGGATGGTGACAGACTTGCTTTGGGCCGACCAAACGCTACTCCGTAACTGGGTAGTTATAAAGGTAGGTTTCGGGTTTGTCCAGAACCATGCTGCGAGACGTGGT
Organism: Triticum urartu; assembly: GCF_003073215.2. NCBI lineage: Eukaryota > Viridiplantae > Streptophyta > Magnoliopsida > Poales > Poaceae > Triticum > Triticum urartu. The sequence goes on along the minus strand of NC_053026.1, from coordinate 418,687,510 downwards.
CGAGCAAGATGGGATTTGCCCCTCCGATCAGGAGAGATATACTCTAGGCCGCTTGTGTGATCCGACCAGGATAAGCATGGCCATGCGATAAGGATTATGAGATAATCTGGTTTGTGCTCGGCATCACTGGAACAAGAAAGAGGTCGGGCTAGCACAAGGATGACAGACTCGCCTTGAGCTCAACAACATATATCGTGTGGCAAAATGAATGGAAGTGTGATGTACAGGTTCGCTAACCAGCTTCATAGTCTGCTTGGTGTTCGGCATGCCTTGCTAGAGGCCACTACCAACCATGCAGTTCGGAGGTGATCCGAACTGCGACCAAGCCGACTTGAACCTAAGGGGTCGCGCGCTTAAGGGAATGAACCTACGAGGTCGGATCCGAGGACACTGGTCGGATGTGATCCGAACTGTATTCGGATTGTGGCCGAGTAGACTTATGGGCTTTAGGGTCCGTACGAGGCCCAAGTGTTGAGCCCGCGACGGACGCCTATATATAGTGGAGGTGCCGCGCACTCACGGAGCTGATCGCTTTGGCGCTGTCACTAGGGTTTGCATGTGTTGCGAATAGACACCTCCACTCGCCGCCGGTTGTGTGATCGGACCTAGTAGTCCGCTGCACGACGTTCCTCCCGCACGCGCGGATACCGTTAGAGGCGGTGCACTTGCGCCGCTCCGGCGAACCTGTACGTGGGAACCGACCACCGGCTGTACGAGGGAGATCGGACGAGGAGGAGACGATCCACGCGGACGTGCTGCCCCAACTCTTCTTCCTCGTCACGGCACTGCGCGTCTAGTGGTAACGAACTATGATCCATCTCCCTAGTATGTTCTTGGTTGTTCTGCGCGTAGGAAATTTTAATTTGCAGTCGACGCACCCTACCATAGATCCCAACAGTGTCAGTAGTTTACTTCAGACCTACGGGTCCATAGTTATTAGCTAGATGGCTTCTTCTCTCTCTTTGGATCTCAATACAAAGTTCTCCTCGATCTTCTTGGAGATCTATTCGATGTAATCTTCTTTTGCGGTGTGTTTGTCGAGATCCGATGAATTGTGGGTTTATGATCCAGTTTATCTACGAACAATATTTGAATCTCCTCTAAATTATTTTATGTATGATTGGTTTATCTTCGCAAGTCTCTTCGAATTATCAGTTTGGTTTGGCCTACTAGATTGATCTTTCTTGCAATGGGAGAAGTGCTTAGCTTTGGGGTTAAATCTTGTGGTGTCCTTTCCCAGTGACAGCAGGGGCAGCAAGGCACGTATTGTATTGTTGCCATCGAGGATAAAAAGATGGGGTTTATATCATATTGCATGAGTTTATCCCTCTACATCATGTCATCTTCCTTAAAGCATTACTCTGTTATTATGAACTTAATACTCTAGATGCATGCTGGATAGTGGTCGATGTGTGGAGTAATAGTAGTAGATGCAGAATTGTTTCGGTCTACTTGTCGCGGACGTGATGCCTATATACATGATCATACGTAGATATTCTCATAACTATGCTCAATTCTATCAATTGCTCGACAGTAATTCGTTTACCCACCGTAATACTTATGCTCTTGAGAGAAGCCACTAGTGAAACCTATGGCCCCCGGGTCTATCTTTCATCATATCAATGTTCCAATACTTAGTTATTTCCTTTGCCGTTTATTTTACTTTGCATCTTTATTTCGCTTTATCATAAAAATACCAAAAATATTATCTTATCATATCTATCAGATCTCACTCTCGTAAGTGACCGTGAAGGGCTTGACAACCCCTTTATCGTGTTGGTTGTGAGGTTCTTATTTGTTTGTGCAGGTGCGTGGGACTTGAGCGTGATCTCCTACTGGATTGATACATTGGTTCTCAAAAACTAAGTGAAATACTTACGCTACTTTGCTGCATCACCCTTTCCTCTTCAAGGGAAAACCAACGCAATGCTCAAGAGGTAGCAAGAAGGATTTCTGGCGCCGTTGTCAGGGAGATTCGCGCCAAGTCAAGTCAAGATTTAACTCCCGACAACGAGTCATTTCAGGTGTCATTGCCAAGTCAAGATATACCAAGTACCCATCACAAACTCTTATGCCTCACATTATTATTTGCCATTTGCCTCTCGTTTTCCTCTCCCCCACTTCACCCTTGCCGTTTTATTCGCCCTCTCTCTCCGTTCCCCTTCTCTTTCCCTTTGCCTCTTTTGCCTGTTTCTTGTTTGCTTGTGTGTTGGATTGCTTGCTTGTCACGATGGCTCAAGATAACACTAAATTGTGTGACTTTGCTAATACCACCAACAATGATTTTCTTAGCACTCCGATTGCTCTCTTACCGATGCTGAATCTTGTGAAATTAATACTGCTTTGTTGAATCTTGTCATGAAAGATCAATTTGCCGGCCTTCCTAGTGAAGATGTCGCTACCCATCTAAACAACTTTGTTGATTTGTGTGACATGCGAAAGAAGAAAGATGTGGATAATGATATTGTTAAACTTAAGCTATTTCCGTTTTCTCTTAGAGATTGTGCTAAGGCTTGGTTTTCGTCTTTTCCTAAAAATAGTATTGATTCATGGAATAAGTGCAAAGATGCTTTTATCTCTAAGTATTTTCCTCCCGCTAAAATCATCTCTCTTAGAAATGATATTATGAATTTTAAGCAACTTGATCATGAACATGTTGCACAATCTTAGGAGAGGATGAAATTAATGATACGTAATTGTTCTACACATGGTTTGAATCTTTGGATGATTGTATAAAACTTTTATGCCGGATTGAATTTTGCTTCTAGAAATCTTTTAGATTCGGCCGTGGGAGGCACTTTTATGGAAATCACTTGAGGAGAAGCTACAAAACTCCTAGATAATATTATGGTTAATTATTCTCAATGGCACACCGAAAGATCTACTAATAAAAAAGTGCATGCAATTGAAGAGATTAATGTTTTGAGTAGAAAGATGGATGATGTAACATCCCAAATTTTCAATTTGAAATGTTATACATTAGGTCATCATTGCATATCATATTTTATTGCATTTTGGCTTGATCCTAGAAATTCTACGCAACTCAAGGACCTACGGAGAGAGTTGGGGATTTCATTAATTTCATATTTGAGTTTTCTCACATTTTGAAAAGAGGATCATTTGGTTTTGATTATTTCTTTCCTTCCTAATATTTCTAAAATAAAAATATATGAGAGGAGATAAAAATGACTTCTCCAAGATAGATGAAATATTAGAGGAAAAAATATTAATATCAAATAAATGTTTTATTTGGATTTTTTTCAAAAAAATTGCATTAGAAAAATTGCATTTTAGGGCCAAGAAAATGTTCATCTTGTTCTAAATATTTTATTTAGACAGTGAAAATTTGTTTTGGCATTTTAAGATTTTTATTTATTTTTCTAGGATTTATTTTCGTTGGAGCGTTATTTTAAAAAAAAGAAGCCCGCCAGACCGAACTGGGCCAAGGCCCAGTTGGCCCAGCCTCCCTGCGCCGCCGTCTCCCTCGCAGAGACCGCGGCCGCCACGCCGCTGCTCGCCGTGGCCTAGTCGGCCACGCCTCCCCACCCCCTCCCACAAGCCACCTCTCCCCCCTTTAAAAGCCGACCCGGGCCCCCCCGGAGCCCCAAGCCGCCGCACGCCGCCCTGCGCCGCTGCTGCCACCGCCGCCGCACGCCGCTGCTGTTGCGCCGCCTCCGAGCTGCCCCACGCCGCCCTCCGCCGCCCCGCGCCGCATCCCTCCGTCGCCCGAGCCGCCGCCCCGCTCGCTGGAAGCCGCCGCCCCGCTCGCTGGAAGCCGCCGGAGCCGCGCCGGAGTTCGCAAATCTCGTCGTCCGATTTTTTTCAGTTTAGGTAAAAACCGTCGGTTTTTTATAAACCCTAGTTTTAGTTTTTTTATTAGATTGGTTCGCCGGTTTTCTCGGTTTAGTTACTTAGCGGACGTTCGTCTGTATGTTCGTTTTAACGAACGGTGTTCACTCGTTAGCCGCAGACAGCGAACGTTCGTTTGTTAGCCTGTTCGTCAGTTTTTCTTTTTCCAAGGTTTTTCCGCGATTATTTTCGGTCGTGATTTCTGATCCGATTTTCGTTTTAGTTTATCTTTTCGCTCGTTTATCGGAATCATGCGATTCAAGCGCCTAGATCTTCGTCTCGAAGTCCTCTTTCCGTTTAACCAACTTGGACAAGATTTTGGTACTGTAAAATTTGACTTTAGTCCAGTTTAGTAATCGGATCTTGTTTCTTTCGCAGTTTGAGTTTCGCTGCTCCGTTTGATTTGATTCTTTTTGCAAACCGGAGTTCTTAAGTTGAACTTTCTGGTTAGATCCTCTTATTCGTGTTTTACCCGTGCTTCTTTGCTTGTTTGCTTATGTATGCTATTGTTTGTTTGCGATAGAACACCCGGAGTGCGAAGCGTGCTACTATGAGTCTCTAGGTTTTGCGGATCATCAGCAAGGCAAGTAACACTTTGATCATACCCCTTTTATCATCCAATTTTTATGCATTAGTTCCAATCCTCAAACATTGAATGATTAGGTTGTGATATAACATGTGGGTTTGGGAAGTAGTTGATGAGGTAGAACCTATCGCCCTGTTGTTATCAAACCCTTGGGAGTTACTTCTACGTATTGCTTATATTGCTATGATATGCTCGTAGACGTGGTTTGGGTGAGTGAATCCATGACAGACGTGAGATTGTTAATTAATGGTTCAACTTAAGGTGGCAACTTTAATACACATCTAGGTGGATTGCTTGTCGGGCACCTGGAGAATCCAGTGTTGTCCTAGGATATCCCGGAGTACCCGTGTGATAATCCTAAGGTCCGCCACCCAGGCACAAAGGGAACTGAGATATTTCATGCTAGAAACTTCCGTGTGCAGCCACAAGCTATTATGGGCTCTGGCATAGTTGAGTAAGTCGCATGACCTCTTCCAGTGGTAGGCTAGCAGATGTAGAGGGATGTAGGTTGGTACTGTCTACCCGGGGTTAGAACTAATGTTTCTGAAAGACTGTGTCTTGGTTATCCGTTTCTCAAACACCACGTAGTGCGAGAAATCCAACGGAGTAGATCGAGTCTTGTGGGGAAAAGTGTGCAAACCTCTGCAGAGTGTACAATCTAATCATGGTTAGCCGTGTCCCCGGTTATGAACATCTTGAGTATCTAGTACTTGGATTATCATATGTATCTCATCACTCAAATTTAATATTGTTGGGTTGATAATTACTTTTAATTGGGATTGAGTTGGAGGAACCTTCTCAATGACGTTTCAACTACCAGATAGTTAAATAAAATCTATTCCTTTGTTGTAGGGAAAAATTGGCTTTTCGCAAAACTTTAACCATAGAGCTTTTCCACCAGCCAAATATGCATGTAGTGATAGCATTATTCAGTTCTTGCTCTACTGTGTTATATTGCCATCATATTCCATGTGCTGGCCCGTTTTTGGGCTGCAGCGTATTATGTTGCAGACTTTTCAGACGAGGAGTAAGGTTCGTTAGGTCATTGCCGTGCATCTCAGCTATGTCGTTGGAGTTGATGGACTCACTTTATCTTCCAAGCCTTCCGCTGTTATCGTATTAGATGGCCTTATGCCATATTTATTGTAATAAGTTCTCTTTTGAGACATTCGATGTAATAAGTGTGTGATTGCTACTCTGTTATAAATCCTTCGAGTACTGTGTGTGTCAGCATTACCGATCCAGGGATGACACTGAAGCACAGAGACTTGACCGTTTGAGGTCGGGTCGCTACAGATGAACTTATGAAATTGTTTGCTAATAAGAGTGCTCCTATTGACCCTAATGATATGCCTTTGTCTACTTTGATTGAGAATAATAATGAATCTATGAATGTGAATTTTGTTGGTAGGAACAATTTTGGTAATAACACGTATAGAGGTAATTTTAATTCTAGGACGTTTCCTAGTAATTTCTCTAATAATTATGGTAATTCCTACAACAATTCCTATGGAAATTTTAATAATATGCCCTCTGATTTTGAATCTAATATTAAAGAATTTATTAGTTCGCAAAAGAGTTTCAATGCTTTGATTGAAGAAAACTTGCTTAAGATTGATGAGTTGGCTAGGAACGTTGATAGAATTTCTCTTCATGTTGATTCTTTGAAACTTAGATCTATTCCACCTAAGCATGTTATCAATGAGTCTCTCAAAGCCATGATAATTTCCATTGATGAGTGCAAAGAAAGAACCGCTAGGATGCGTGCCAAGAAAGATTGCTTTGTGAAAGCGTGTTCTTCTAGTTTTCATGATAATAAGGATGAAGATCTAAAAGTTATTGATGTGTCTCCTATTAAATCTTTGTTTCGCAATATGAATCTTGATAATGATGGGACTGAAGATGAGCCGCCTTTACCTAGAAGGCGTTCCAAAAATTCTGAGTTTTTAGATCTTGATGCAAAAATTGTTTAAAGTGGGATTGAAGAGGTCAAAACTTTAAATATCAATGAACCCACTATTTTGGATTTCAAGGAATTTAATTATGATAATTTCTCTTTGATATATTGTATTTCCTTGTTGCAATCCGTGCTAAATTCTCCTCATGCTTATAGTCAAAATAAAGCTTTTACTAAACATATCGTTGATGCTTTGCTGCAATCTTATGAAGAAAATTTTGAGTTGGAAGTTTCTATCCCTAGAAAACTTTATGATGAGTGGGAACCTACAATAAAAATTAAAATTAAAGATCATGAGTGCTATGCTTTGTGTGATTTGGGTGCTAGTGTTTCCACGATTCCAAAAACATTGTGTGATTTGCTAGGTTTCCGTGATTTTGATGATTGTTCTTTAAACTTGCACCTTGCGGATTCCACTATTAAGAAACCTATGGGAACAATTAATGATGTTCTTATTGTTGCAAATAGGAACTATGTGCCCTTAGATTTCATTGTTCTTGATATAGATTGCAATCCTTCATGTCCTATTATTCTTGGTAGACCTTTCCTTAGAACGATTGGTGCAATTATTGATATGAAGGAAGGGAATATTAGATTCCAATTACCGTGAAGGAAAGGCATGGAAAAGTTTCCTAGAAAGAAAATTAAATTACCATATGAATCTATTATGAGAGCCACTTATGGATTGCCTACCAAAGATGGCAATACCTAGATCTATCTTCGCTTTTATGCCTAGCTAGGGGCGTTAAACGATAGCGCTTGTTGGGAGGCAACCCAATTTTATTTTTAATCCTTGCTTTTTTCCTTCTGTTTAGTAATAAATAATTTATCTAGCCTCTGTTTTGGTTGTGTTTTTTGTGTTCAATTAGTATTTGTGCCAAGTAGAACCGTTGGGAAGACTTGGGGAAAGTCTTTTTGATCTTGCTGTAAAAAAACAGAAACTTTAGCGCTCACGAGAATCGCTGCCATTTTTATTTGGAAGGTGATATTTAGTTAATTCTTTTTGAATATGATTAATAGATAAATTACTCACGTCCAGAAATTTATTTTTGAATTTTTGGGGTTCCATAAGTTGCGTTAGCTACAGATTACTACAGACTGTTCTGTTTTTGACAGATTCTGTTTTTCTTGTGTTGTTTGCTTATTTTGATGAATCTATGGCTAGTAAAAGAGTTTATAAACCATAGAGAAGTTGGAATAAAGTAGGTTTAACAAAAATATAAATAAATAATGAGTTCATTACAGTACCTTGAAGTAGTGTTTTGTTTTCTTTCGCTAACGGAGCTCACGAGATTTTCTATTTTGAGTTTTGTGTTGTGAAGTTTTCAAGTTTTGGGTAAAGATTTGATGGATTATGGAACAAAGAGTGGGCAAGAGCATAAGCTTGGGGATGCCCATGGCACCCCAAGGTAAAATTCAAGGACACCAAAAGGCCTAAGCTTGGGAGATGCCCCGGAAGGCATCCCCTCTTTCGTCTTCGTCTATCGGTAACTTTACTTGGAGCTATATTTTTATTCACCACATGATATGTGTTTTGCTTGGAGCGTCTTGTATGATTTGAGTCTTTGCTTTTTAATTTAACACAATCATCATTGCTGTACACACCTTTTGAGAGAGACTCACATGATTTGAAATTTATTAGAATACTCTATGTGCTTCACTTATATCTTTTGAGCTATATAGTTTTTGCTCTAGTGCTTCACTTATATCTTTTAGAGCACGGTGGTGGTTTTATTTTATAGAAATAATTGTTCTCTCATGCTTCACTTATATTATTTTGAGAGTCCTTTAGAACAACATGTCAATAATAAAAACTTTCATACAAGTGCATTGAATACTATGAGAAGTTTGATACTTGATAATTGTTTTGAGATATGGAGATGGTGATATGAGAGTCATGCTAGTTGAGTAGTTGTGAATTTGAGAAATACTTGTGTTGAAGTTTGTGATTCCCGTAGCATGCACGTATGGTGAACCGTTATGTGATGAACTTGGAGCATGATTTATTTATTGATTGTCTTCCTTATGAGTGGCGGTCGGGGACGAGCGATGGTCTTTTCCTACCAATCTATCCCCCTAGGAGCATGCGCATAATACTTTGTTTCGATAACTAATAGATTTTGGCTATAAGTATGTGAGTTCTTTATGACTAATGTTGAGTCCATGGATTATACGCACTCTCACCCTTCCACCATTGCTAGCCTCTATAATATCGCACAACTTTTTCCGGTATCATACACCCACCATATACCTTCCTCAAAACAGCCACCATACCTACCTACTATGGCATTTCCATAGCCATTCCGAGATATATTGCCATGCAACTTTCCACCGTTCCGTTATTATGACACGCGTCATCATTATCATATTGCTTGCATGATCATGTAGTTGACTTCGTATTTGTGGCAAAGCTACCATTCATAATTCTTCATACATGTCACTCATGCATCATTGCACATCCCGGTACACCGCCGGAGGCATTCACATAGAGTCATATTTTGTTCTAAGTATTGAGTTGTAATTCTTGAGTTGTAAGTAAATAAAGTGTGATGATCATCATTATTAGAGCATTGTCCCAAGTGAGGAAAGGGTGATGGAGACTATGATTCCCTCACAAGTCGGGATGAGACTCCAGACGAAAAATAAAAAAAATAAAAAAATAAAAAAAGGGAGAAAAGAGGCAAAAAAAAAGAAGGCCCAAATAAAAAAGAGAGAGAAAAAGAGAGAAGGGACAATGCTACTATCCTTTTTCCACACTTGTGCTTCAAAGTAGCACCATGTTCTTCATATAGAGAGTCTCCTATGATATCACTTTCATATACTAGTGGGAATTTTTCATTATAGAACTTGGCTTGTATATTCCAATGATGGGCTTCCTCAAAATGCCCTAGGTCTTCATGAGCAAGCAAGTTGGATGCACACCCACTTAGTTTCTTTTGTTGAGCTTTCATATACTTATAGCTCTAGTGCATCCGTTGCATGGCAATACCTACTCACTCACATTGATATCTATTGATGGGCATCTCCATAGCCCGTTGATACGCCTAGTTGATGTGAGACTATCTTCTCCTTTTGTCTTCTCCACAACCACCATTCTATTCCACCATAGTGCTATAGCCATGGCTCACGCTCACATATTGCGTGAAGATTGAAAAAGTTTGAGAACATCAAAAGTATGAAACAATTGCTTGGCTTGTCATCGGGGTTGTGCATGATTTAAATATTTTGTGTGGTGAAGATAGAGCATAGCCAGACTATATGATTTTGTAGGGATAACTTTCTTTGGCCATGTTATTTTGAGAAGACATAATTGCTTAGTTAGTATGCTTGAAGTATTATTATTTCTATGTCAATATTAAACTTTTATCTTGAATCTTTCGGATCTGAACAGTCATGCCATAATAAAGAAAAATTACATTGAGAAATATGTTAGAAAGCATTCCACATCAAAAATTCTTCTTTTATCATTTACCTACTCGAGGACGAGCAGGAATTAAGCTTGGAGATGCTTAATACGTCTCCAACGTATCTATAATTTTTTATTTCTCCATGCTATTATATTATCTATTTTGGATGTTAATGGGCTTTATTTTACACTTTTATATCATTTTTGGGACTAACCTACTAACCGGAGGCCCAGCCCAAATTGCTGTTTTTTGTGCCTATTTTAGCGTTTCGAAGAAAAGGAATATCAAACGGAGTCCAAACGGAATGAAACCTTCGGGAACGTGATTTTCTCAACAAACTTGATCCAGGAGACTTGGAGTGGGCGTCAAGAAACAACGGAGGAAGCCATGAGGCAGGGGGGCGCGCCTACCCCCCTGGGCGCACCTGATACGTCTCCAACATATCTATAATTTTTGATTGCTCCATGCTATATTATCTACTGTTTTGGATGTTTATGGGCTTTATTATACACTTTTATATCATTTTTGGGACTAACCTATTAACCCAGAGCCCAGTGCCAGTTTCTGTTTTTACCTTGTTTTAGGGTTTCGAAGAAAAGGAAAATCAAATGGAGTCCAATTGACCTGAAACTTCACGGAACTTATTTTTGGATCAGAAGAAGCCCAGAAGACTTGGAGTGCACATCAGGGGACCTTCGAGGAGGCCACGAGGTAGGGGGCGCGCCCACCCCCCTAGGGCACGCCCTCCACCCTCGTGGGCCCCTCGTGGCCCCCCCTGACGTACTCCTTCCGCCTATATATTTCCATATACCCTAAAAACATCGGAGCGCACAATAGATTGGGATTTCCGCCGCCAGAAGCCTCCATAGCCACCGAAAGCCAATCTAGACCCGTTCCGGCACCCTGCCGGAGGGGGAATCCTTCTCCGGTGGCCATCTTCATCATCCCGGTGCTCTCCATGACGACGAGGGAGTAGTTCTCCCTCGGGGCTGAGGGTATGTACCAGTAGCTATGTGTTTGATCTCTCTCTCTCTCGTGTTCTTGAGGTGATACGATCTTGATGTATCGCGATCTTTGCTATTATAGTTGGATCTTATGTTTCTCCTCCGCGTCTACTCTCTTGTAATGAATTGAGTTTCCCCTTTGAAGTTATCTTATCGGATTGAGTCTTTAAAGATTTGAGAACACTTGATGTATGTCTTGTCGTGCGTATCTGTGGTGACAATGGGATATCACGTGATTCACTTGATGTATGTTTTGGTGATCAACTTGCGGGTTCTGCCCATGAACCTATGCATAGGGGTTGGCACACGTTTTTGTCGTGATTCTCCGGTAGGAACTTTGGGGCACTCTTTGAGGTCCTTTGTGTTGGTTGAATAGATGAATCTGAGATTGTGTGATGCATATCGTATAATCATACCCACGGATACTTGAGGTGAAATTGGAGTATCTAGGTGACATTAGGGTTTTGGTTGATTTGTGTCTTAAGGTGTTATTCTAGTACGAACTCTAGGGCTGTTTGTGACACCTATAGGAATAGCCCAACGGATTGATTGGAAAGATTAACTTTGAGGTGGTTTCGTACCCTACCATAATCTCTTCGTTTGTTCTCCGCTATTAGTGACTTTGGAGTGACTCTTTGTTGCATGTTGAGGGATAGTTATATGATCCAATTATGTTATTATTGTTGAGGGAACTTGCACTAGCGAAAGTATGAACCCTAGGCCTTGTTTACTATCATTGCAATACCGTTTACGCTCACTTTTATCATTAGTTACCTTGCTGTTTTTATATTTTCAGATTACAAATACCCATATCTACTATCCATATACCACTTGTATCACCATCTCTTCGCCGAACTAGTGCACCTATACAATTTACCATTGTATTGGGTGTGTTGGGGACACAAGAGACTCTTTGTTATTTGGTTGCAGGGTTGCTTGAGAGAGACCATCTTCATCCTACACCTCCTACAGATTGATAAACCTTAGGTCATCCACTTGAGGGAAATTTGCTACTATCCTACAAACCTCTACACTTGGAGGCCCAACAACGTCTACAAGAAGAAGGTTGTATAGTAGACATCAAGCTCTTTTCTGGAGCCGCTGCCGGGGAGGTGAGTGCTTGAAGGTATATCTTTAGATCTTACAATCGAGTCTTTTAGTTTCTTGTTTTATCACTAGTTTAGTTTATAAAAGAAAATTAAAAAATGGAATTGAGTTTGTCTCATACGCTTCACCTTTTTAATATCTTTCGTGAGTATGATGGAAAGGATAATTGTGCTCAAGTGCTAGAAGAAGAAATCTATAAAATGTTTGGCACTAAATATTTGAATGATGAGCATGATTGCAATGTTGTTAGTATGAATTCCTTGAATATCCATGATGCTAATGATATGCAAAGCCACAAGCTTGGGGAAGCTATGTTTGATGAAGATGATATTTTTTAGTTCCCCAAGCTTTGATGAGCAAATTCACTATGATGAAAGCATGCCTCCTATCTATGATGATTATTGTGATGACACGTATGCTTTAAAGAATAATGATAACCATGAAACTTTTCATCTTGATCTTAATTTTCAATCACATGATAGTTATTTTGTTGAGTTTGCTCCCACTATTATTCATGAGAAGAATTTTGCTTATGTGGAGAGTAATAAAATTACTATGCTTGTAGATCATGAAAAGAATGCTTTAGGTGCTGGTTATATTGTTGAATTCATTCATGATGCTACTGAAAATTATTATGAGGGAGGAATATATGCTTGTAG